>NW_026861013.1:0-38297 GCF_026571515.1 Ruditapes philippinarum
TTTTAGTAGTTGCTTATAGGAGGGAAGTTGCGTTGAGTTATAAAGATCACCTTTGTTTCTCTTTTACGATGTAAAATTCTACTCTTATTTTAGTAGAACAATTTTGTCACATTTTTATTTAAGAACAAATTTTACTTCCTCCAGAAAAAAAAGTCAAAGTATAAGATTGTTGTAAAATCGTGTTAGAGTTGAGATAAAGGATATGACGTGTTGTTAACATCCACTTGAAGTTGTTTCCTCTACATTCCCTTGATAAGGAAGTGAACTCTAAATTTGTACAAAACTGGATATTTAATAACATATTTTCTTGTATTTTGCTAATCAAAAAAGGAACAATGAATAAATCTACAAATGTTAGTATATTTCTTTTATTTATCTTGTTTCTTCAGTATTTATATTCTGGTTTATTTAGGCACAACTTTACTTCTATACATGTACGGTAAACTTTAGAATAGGGAAGCAAAGTTTCTTCTTCTTAACCAAAGGTTACCACACTAAATATCTTAAATGGACTAATCCATCTTTCAATCTGGATGTAGCCACTGGTCATTTTTAGGGAAATATTCTAAAATTTTAAGGACTAAAATCTTAGAAAAGCAGACAATGCAGACCCACTGTCAGACAGCACAGAAACACCAAGTTATTATCTTGGTCTGCACTGTTTGCAGAATGAGCTGACACCAGCAGTCTGAAGGTTATAAAGACAAGATTTGATGTTTTCTTACATACATTTTATTTTAAAAGATCTTATGAATTACCATATGCAGGGCTGGATCCAGAATTTTTTGGCTGGGGGTGGGGTAGTCTCAATATTTCGACTGCAAGACAGACCGATTTTATAATCTGATATTTCATAGATGTCCGTCTTCTATATAATAAAAAGCCCTAAAGCGCACAATTTGTTGGGCTAGGGGTGGGGGGCTTATGTCTGAAAGACCAAACTGCTTCCTTTAAGATGCTTCAACCCCTTAAGCCCCCTGGTGGATCCGGGCTTGATATGTTTCTCTTAACAGTATTGTATGCAGCATATTCAGTTGGTCATTCCAGCATTTATTGACTGAAAACAATGTTTTTCACTACATAGACAGTGACATATGCGATAATACAAGATACTTACTGACAGCATAGATGGAAAAAAAACAGCATATATGGAAAAATGTATAACATATATACATGCTTAAGCTCCAGTTTATGTTTAGGAAAAAATTATCAATGACACACTGGTTTGATTGTGTCACAGGAGACAAGCAGAGCTATACATTTTTCATTTTTACCCTATTTTCCATATTCGCCAAATAATTAATGACCTTGACCTTTAGGTGTCAGTGAATGATATTAAAGTATTGCTACCACTGTCGTTCACACATCTGAGATTGAGATATATTCAAAACTTACTGAACTTAAGAACAATACAGAAAAGGGAATTTAAAATTGAGAATTCCATGAGGAATATTTGAATAACTGTCATAAGGGCGTTTTTGTAACTCTTCTCAGTTCTTGACTGAAATAATTCACAAAGGGGCACCTGATGTCTTCCTCCACCAGTAAAGCTGGGAAATAGCCATATGGCCTATACTGTGTTGATGCAACATATGATAAAACCAAACTAAAGAATAACTGTCAATAAAAAGTCAATTGTGTGTAAAAAGTACTACAACATCAGTTGAACATGTGATTAATGACGAGTTGGATATAACATAGCTCTACACACTGTTGGCTTCCACCAAAGGATTTTATGAATCAAAATAGCTATTCTACAACATGGAAAGTGTTTTCAGGTTTTCTATACAAGTAGCCAGCAGCTGTGTTTTTAAAAAAGTTCCATAAATCTATAGAAATCATCCATATTTTTATTTATGCCTTGATTAAGTTATAAATAATCTATAAATACTGATTATGTAATTTTTATTACAAGTGGCCTCCTTGAGATGAAGTCATAAATGAGCCGTGTTACGACAAAACCAACGTAATGCGTTTGCGACCAGCATGGATCCAGACCAGCCTGCGCATCCGCACAGTCTGATCAGGATCCATGCTGTTAGCTAGCAGTTTCTTAACTTGTTATAGGGTCTGTAAGCGAACAGCATGGATCCTGATCAGACTGCGCGGATGCACAGGCTGGTCTGGATCCATGCTGGTCGCAAACCCATTATGTTGGTTTTGTCGTGACGCGGCTCAAATATTTCAGATTGTAATTCCTCTATTTTAAGCCAAAGGTTTAGCTTTGTATGTTGCATAGTTGTTGTTAGCTAAATTGGCACTCTCCCCAGAATTCTTATGTTTAAGATTGTTATATTTTAACATTTTTTTTCCTAACTCTTAAGTCTACTTTAAAAAACTCATAATATAACACTTATACATTTTTATGATATTATATATATTATATATATCAAAAATAAAGTAAATCATTTGTTACTCATGTAAACACTCATATGAATGTGGGGGCAATATTTTATTTTGAATATGGCTACTAAGATGAACATGTCATATTAAGTCCTGTTAGCTAACTTCCAGTTAAACTTATGTTTTAGGCAAGATATGCATTGTTTTTTTTAAGTTGAACCTTCTGTTGGCATAGTTCCCACTCTTAACTGATTATTGTTAAGTTGTCAAGGTAACAAGAACAAGGTCTGCTTAAAAAAATTGATGAGCCGCATCACGACAAAACCAACATAGTGCATTTGCGACCAGCATGGATCCAGACCAGCCTGCGCATCCGCGCAGTCTGATCAGGATCCATGCTGTTCAATATCAGTTTCTCTACTTGTAATAGGGTTTGTAAGCGACAGCATGGATCCTGATAAGACTGCGTGGATGCGCAGGCTGGTCTGGATCCATGCTGGTCGCAAACCCATTATGTTGGTTTTGTCGTGACGCGGCTCATGTATACATGATTATTTGGATAATTAAAAACCATATTAAGAAAGCCATATATTTGTCGAGGCAGTCACTAAGCACTCTTCTATTACTAAACAAGTCATTTACAATAGCAAAAGGAAAGCAACTTGAATTTACAAAAATTTCAAAACCAAATAAAAATAGGTCAGAATATGCAAAAATATCCTTTAATGTGTTAGTCAAGCTGTAGAAATGTGGTGATAAAAAGTGCAAAATCAGTCATTAATTGCCTATATATGTAAATGTAACACGTACATTATTTCTTGAATTGTGAAAACTTAAATTACTTTTCTTAAAAGCTTAATACATTTCCTCAAGGTTGATTTTCTTGAAATTGTTTTAGCTCAACTGGAGGCATACAACTTTAAGGAAAATTTGTTTATCCACATGTACATACATAATAGATGTTACAAACATCATGTATATTGATCAGATATTCAAATTCTCCACAAAACACAAGGATATGTTATAGGGATTTTTATTTTGTTTTTCCTTATGAAACCTTAGCCTTTAATTACAATAAACTAGTCTTGCTCGTATATTTAACTTCCTGTTTCGTTTGGTTATCCTGGTATCGGGTAACCTTCAAAATTCTCCTGGTAAAATAAACAAACCTGTCATATTAAACCCATTTTTTTTTAGTGATAATGGCTTAAATAATCTGTTATCACATGAACCTTATTCTTGTTTAGATAGAGCAGTGACTTAATCTGAATTACAATACAATTATTGCTGATAACATAAAAATTGGAAACAAATTTTCATTGTTTGAAGTGCAAGGCCCTAATGACCTAAAAAGGGACAAGTGCCATGGCCCTCAGGTAGGGGAATTATGCGTCTTTTTGACGAAGAAGAGGAATCAAAATTTGTCTGTTAACAACAAGACTTATATAATAGTACACAACAATAATCCAGTTAAACTTTTCAGTATTTGTTGTATATCCCCTGAAACGTTTGAGGGACATTGTCTAACTTCTTAAATTAGATGTTATTCTGAACTTGGCAAGTATGAGTTTTTCCTAACATATCCCGAGGTTTAAACAAACTTTGACCGTACACTATACCATTCACAATAGAGTGATTAACATGTTATGTTTATTATCTATAAGATCTATGTATTTATCAAGTTGTAACAGTTTAATGTAGTTTGTTTTTATTCCGGGAAATCTCCCAATTGCTGAGTTTCGGAGTATTTCTACATGTATTCCTATTTGTGATAAAGGATTTTACCCAATAAATTCTACTGTAATAATTATTGTATAATGCACCTAAACTTTATGTTTTAGCTGAGTGAATGACTCATTTGAAATCCCACATGATCCTTTAGTAATTTGTTAATTGGTATCACTTTACAATGAAAAATGCACAATCATATTATCAGAAAAAATCCCTGATCTTCGAAAAGTTTAAAGTCTTTGTGTTAATGGAGCATAATGTTTGTTTGTTACAACCATATCAACTGAAAGAGCTTAATTAAGCGAAACATGTTTTGATAAAGTTTGTTGGTTTACAATGTATGCATAATTTATCATTTGTTTCAACCAGAGAGACCTTGAAATAAAAAACTAATATATATGTTTGTTTGGGTTAAATATACAGGCATAATCAACAAAAATCTAACACAGTTTTATATTAAAGTTATGAGTACCAGTGTTAAAATGGTACAATCTAACAATGTGAGGCACTGTTGGTTTGATATATCAATTCACAGGTTTTTAAAATATCAAATATACTTTAAATGTATAAAGTATCATGTAAAATTTGTACTCATGACATCAGTAATGTAATATTTAGTATGTATGAAACAATTGTGTTGTTGTTTTTTCACATGCAAGAAAAGTACAATGTATTCATTTTACATGTATATATTTTTTACGATCATTTAATGCCCTTTGTTCATTTATGAATCAGCTGCTCCTTTATCGAAAGTTCTCTAGAGCTATGCAACTAATTTGTTATAAACTTTTTTCATCTCACACCTTTGTTGGCATTTCTATCTTTGAAAGTTCAAGTAGTTGTTGCATGGTTGCCATGGAAAACCCTTCCCCCCTCCCCCCCCATCCAAAAATAAAATAAAATAAAAATCTGTAAAAAGCACCATTAAACAAAAAATTGTTCTGCTGATATAAAAAGAAACCTTCAAACATCAACTCAGCAACAGTTGCCAGTCCCAAGTGTATTATTACATTAATGAGTTAGTCCATTTTATAAAAAGCAAATTTAGTGCCTAAGTAAAGTGGTTCTAACGTTAATAATTTAATTTATTATTCAAGGAAAGTTAATGGTAGAGTCATAATATTTTGCCCAGTCTTTGATGAGGCAAGTTTTCCTGTCAGAGTGAAGTTATTTTATAACTTAGGCATGCATTTTATCATTAAATTTTTAGCTCGACTATACGAAGTATATGGAGAGCTGTCCTACTCGCCCCGGCGTCCGCGTCCGCGTCCGCGTCCAGATTTCAGATTAAAGTTTTGGTGCAGTAAAATATTTTTCACTATAACTTTGTCATTTCTTAAGGTATCAACTTCAAACTTCAAATATATGTTCCTTATCATCAACCACATCTTATGTGACAAGGTTCATAACTCTAGCACCAATATTTTCAGATTTATCTCCCCTTGAACTTAGAATTTTCCTTAAAAAATACTATTTTTTACTGTAACTTCTTTATTTCTTAAGGGATCACCCTCATACTTTAAATAAATGTATCTTATCATCATCCCCATCTTATGTGACAAGGGTCATAACTTTAGCACCAATGTTTTTAAGATTTATCTTCCCTTGAACTTAGAATTTTCCTTAAAAAATAATATTTTTTACTGTTACTTCTTTATTTCTTAAAGGATCACCCTCATACTTCAAATATATGTACCTTATCATCATCCCCATCTTATGTGACAAGGTTCGTAACTCTAGCACAAATAATTTCAGATTTATCTCCCTTGAACTTAGAATTTTCCTTAAAAAAATATTATTTTTTACTGTAACTTATTTATTTCTAAAGGGATCAACTTCATACTTCAAATATATGTACCTTATCATCATCCATATCTTATGTGACAAGGTTCATAACTCTAGCTCCAATATTGCAAGAATTATCTCCCCATAAACTTAGATTTTTTTACTAGAAAAATGTTATTTTTTATTATAACTTTTTTATTTTTAAAGGTATCTAACTCAAACTTCAAATACTTATTCTTTATCATCAATTACATTTTATGTGACAATGTTCATAACTCTAGAAGTAATATTTACAGATTTATCTCTCTTTGAACTTAGGATTTTCTTTAAGAAATATAATAACTTCTTTACTTTTTAAGGTATCTACTTCAAACTTCAAATATATATTTCTTATCATAACACACATGTTGTGTGAAAAGGTCCATAACTCTAGCATGACTATTTTTAGAATTATTCCCCTTGATCTGGAATTTATGTTAACAAATGTTATTTTTTTACTATAACTTAATACATAATTATACATAATTGATTTTTCTTTCATAGTTTTGTCCTCCTTACTGCGTCCAGTATTTTATTAGTCGAGCTTCGCTGTCTCCTGTGACAGCTCTTGTTATTTATAGCTGCTGTGATACTTATTCTATTATTAAAGAGCCACTATGGTCGTCTAGTTAAATCATCTTACACAAGCATGTCGTTAAAAGCTCATTGATGGGTAATGTCCTTAGTAAGAGGAAATTATGTTAAGACTGAAGACAGGAAATTTTGATAACTACAAGTGTGTACAAATGTGGTTAGCGCACGATTGATATAATGCACTTCTAATTTTGTGATTTAAAATTCTCATGGAATAGTTTTGCTGCATTGTATAGTACTATATATGGTAATGAAAGCTTATCAAACCATGATCTTATTACAACTATAGTGTTAAATGTTGTTTTTTCACTTCCTCATTGCTGTAATTATTACCTCTTGTGTGAAATATAGTTTACAGTTAGTGAAGATATTTTATAAGTATTGTGGTGACATTGTTAGTAAGGAAATTTAAATGTTATTGTAATAAATGATTCCTTGCTTGCATGGGTCTATATATGGATTTTTTTGATGACATGGGTCTATACATATAATTATTGTAAATTCTAAAGGTCCAAACATTTAGATACTTTGCTTCCATGGGTCTACATTATCAGCCTCATAGTTTTAAAAATTATACCACTCAGCAGTTAAGTACTGCATTCATATCAAGTTTTTAATATTTCTTATTATTGTCACAAACACCATAACACTGAGTCAGTCCAAGCCATAACCCCCCCTCCCCCCCCATCCCACAACACTGTCCCACACTGTCCCAATCGCTTCAAAATAAAGAGAATGTATTTGAGAAGACGGATAAAGGTCATGTTTCTTGTGTTACCTAGAAAATTGTCGTCTGCTACAATATCGTCAGTTCTGTTTATTTTTAGAAATTTTATCCATTTTATCAAACAAACTTAAGATCCTGACGGAGGTTTTTCACTTCTTGTACCAGGCTGTATTTGGTGTTTGACAGTGTCGCTGTATACAGGTCGAGGGTTAAAATAGACAATATTGTTTTAATTGGTTCTAAGTACTTTCTGATGAATATGAGATGGAAGTTATTTATAAACGTTACATACTTTATTTGTTTCCTCAGCATTAGTTGAATCCAAGAACTGAAAAAGAGAAGGTTTAAATTGAAATATTAACAATGCATCTTGTAATCAAGGTTAGTTTTTTTGTTGTCTTATTTTGAAATATGTTTTACGTCTGATAAGTAATATTAATTATGCCCCCATTTCGAAGAAAAGGGGGTATATTGCTTTGCACTTGTCGGTCCGTCGGTCCGTAGACCAAATGGTTTCCGAGTGATAACTAAAGAACCCTTAAGCCTAGGAACTTCAAACTTGGTATGGTGATTGGTCATGACAAGTAGATGACCCCTATTGATTTTGGGGTCAAGGGGTCAAAGGTCAAGGTCGCATTGACCTTGTAAGCAAAAACGGTTTCCGATCAATAACTAAAGAACCTTAAGGCCTAGGAACTTCAAACTTGGTATGGTGATTGGTCATGATCAGTAGATGACCCCTATTGATTTTGGGGTCAAGGGGTCAAAGGTCAAGGTCACATTGACCTTGTAAGCAAAAACGGGTTCCGATCAATAACTAAAGAACCTTAAGGCCTAGGAACTTCAAACTTGGTATGGTGATTGGTCATGATTAGTAGATGACCCCTATTGATTTTGGGGTCAAGGGGTCAAAGGTCAAGATCACATTGACCTTGTACGCAAAAACAGTTTCCGATCAATAACTAAAGAACCTTAAGGCCTAGGAACTTCAAACTTGGTATGGTGATTGGTCATGATTAGTAGATGACCCCTATTGATTTTGGGGTCAAGGGGTCAAAGGTCAAGATCACATTGACCTTGTAAGCAAAAACGGTTTCCGATCAATAACTAAAGAACCTTAAGGCCTAGGAACTTCAAACTTGGTATGGTGATTGGTCATGATTAGTAGATGACCCCTATTGATTTTGGTGTCAAGGGGTCAAAGGTCAAGATCACATTGACCTTGTAAGCAAAAACGGTTTCCGATCAATAACTAAAGAACCTTTAGGCCTAGGAACTTCAAACTTGGTATGGTGATTGGTCATGATTAGTAGATGACCCCTATTGATTTTGGGGTCAAGGGGTCAAAGGTCAAGGTCACATTGACCTTGTAAGGAAAAACGGTTTCTGATCAATAACTAAAGAACTTTAAGGCCTAGGAACTTCAAACTTGGTATGGTGATTGGTCATGATCAGTAGATGACCTGTATTGATTTTGGGGTCAAGGGGTCAAAGGTCAAGGTCACATTGACCTTGTAAGCAAAAACGGTTTCCGATCAATAACTAAAGAACTTTTAGGCCTAGGAACTTCAAAGTTGGTATGGTGATTGGTTATGACCAGCAGATGACCCCTATTGATTTTGGGGTTAAGGGGTCAAAGGTCAAGGTCACATTGACCTCTTGGGTAAAAACGGTTTCCGATCAATAACAAAAGAACCCTTAGGCCTAGGGACTTCAAACTTGATATGGTGATATGTCATGATCAGTAGATGACCCCTATTGATTTTGGGGTCAAGGGGTTAAAGGTCAAGGTCACATTGACCTCTTAGGTAAAAACGGTTTCCGATCAATAACTAAAGAACCCTTAGGCCTAGGAACTTCAAACTTTGTATAATGATTGTTCGTGACCAGCAGATGACCCCTATTGATTTTTGGGTCAAGGGGTCAAAGGTCAAGGTCACATTGACCTTGTAAGTAAAAATGGTTTCTGATCAATAACTTAAGAACGCTTAGGCCTAGGAACTTCAAACTTGGCATGGTGATTTGTCATGACCAGCAGATTACCCCTATTGATTTTGGGATCAAGGGGTCAAAGATCAAGGTCACATTGACATTGTAAGTTAAAACGGTTTCTGATCAATAATTAAAGAACGCTTCGGCTTAGGAACTTCAAACTTGGTATGGTGATTGGTCATGAGCAGCAGATCACCCCTATTGATTTAAGGGTCAAAGGTCAAGGTCACATTGACCATGTATGTTAAAACGGTTTCCAATCAATAACTAAAGAACCCTTAGGCCTAGGAACTTCAAACTTGGTATAGTGATTGGTCATGACCAGCAGATGACCTATTGATTTTGGGGTCAAGTGGTCAAAGGTCAAGGTCACATTGACCTTGTAGGTAAAAACGGTTTCTGATCAATTAACTAAAAACGCTTAGGCCTAGGAACTTCAAACTTTGTATGATGATTGGTCGTGACCAGCAGATGACCCCTATTGAGTTTTGGGTCAAGGGGTCAAAGGTTAAGGTCATGACCAGTAGATACTTGATAACCCTTATTAATTGTTTGATCACTGGGTCAGAAGTCATGCATAATAACCTTATCACATGACTAATTGGCTGCTGATAGGGGGCATACATGTTTTACAAACATATCTTGTTTATTTAGTTTTTGGCTTATGTTGAGTTATCAGGGAGTTTTTTTTTCATTATCACCAGGAGCTGTTGTGAGGCCCCATTCCCGATTCAAATTATCCTCTTTTTTTCCCCTAATTTCAAAGAAATATTTCCAACTAACTTTTGCTAAATGAAATTCCCTAAATTTTAATATAATAACTGTTTTCCAGTCATATGGAGAGATGAACAAGTCCATTTAAAAAATTTTAAGGGTAGTTATAGGTCTATGAAGAGAAGTGTGTGACATGCGTGATTTGTGTGACTTGGGTGATATGTAACAATAAGGTCACAAGGGTAATTGTGAATTGTAAAATGAAGTGAACAGAACAGAACAGAATTCATTGATGTAGACCACCAGCCCATACAATATATACAATTGTAACATTAAAAAAGATACAATTTATAAAATGGATGAACTCTATTTATTTTCATGGATGGACATTCATTTTTGGATGGATTTTTTTTTCATAGGTGAACTTTTTTTCTTGGGGGGCTATTTTTCTTTGACTCAGATAATCAATGAACCAATCACTCTGTATGTTTTACTTTCTAGAGCAAGATGCCTCTGTTTAAGAACAATTCGGGGACGTCGAAGGACAAGTCGAAGCCCGGTAAGAAGGGGGGCTCATCAGGAGGGGTGGACATGAGTATAGGAGCACCATACATGGTACAGCACAATTTTCATGTGGGCTTCGACAAAGTTACAGGAGAATTTAACGGCTTACCTCCAGCATGGCAGATGCTGTTGGGGAGTTCAGATATCTCGTAAGTTGTCCTTTTGTGTAAAATGAGCCGCGTCACGACAAAACCAACGTTTGCGGCCAGCATGGATCCAGACCAGCCTGCACATCCGCGCAGTCTGATCAGGACCCATGCTGTTCGCTATCAGTTTCTGTTCTTGTAATTTGGTTGGTAAATGAACGGCATGGATCCTGATAAGACTGCGCGGATGCGCAGGCTGGTCTGGATATATGCTGGTCGCAAACATACTATGTTGGTTTTGTCGTGACGCGGCTCAAATTAGGTAAAGGAGTACTTTTTGATACTTTAAAGGTGAGAATTCAATTATTTATCTGAACGAAATAGTAAAGACATGATTTTCTATTTAAAGTTTGTCTAATTAGGAAGAAGATGATTTTAAACACGATTTGACATTAGTGTAGATTATACATTGTAAGTGGAACTTGATGAGTAGGTTGTTAAGGATAAAAAAAGTGGTAAGATAAAAGGGGAAATTTGTTTGACTTACGCAATCAGTAAACTGAAGTTAAAAAACACCTATTTTTGCAGGAAAGAAAAGTCAGTAAACTTGTATATCTTTTCAGGAAAGAAGAACAGAAAGAAAACCCAGAAGCTGTCATCAATTCCTTGAAAACATACAGTAAATCTATCAAGAAAAAGCCGGATGAACGCTATCTAAAGGTAAAAGAAATGACAAAATGATATTATCTCCTCCTTAATTATATAATCTGTCTTAAAATATACTTCAAGAAAATTTATATTGGGCCACTATTTGCCAGTTGTTGAGTTTGCTTAAGTTTGCCAGCTCTGAATTACCTGCCCTTCACAGCTGTGGGTTCAAAACCTGGCAGTGCCTATCGATTCTTTGATGTGAAGAAGCTTTCCGGCTAGCTTATTTTGAAAAGTTGTTGGTTCTTCTCGACTGTCAACTCTTTAATTGATTATTTAATTGATTATTAAATTGATATAGTGCAAGGATTATGTCTGAGGTCTGCTCCACTTGTACATGCTGGGAAGTTGTCAAATAACCTTTACAGTGTTTGAACAAGAAACTTTATAATTAGCTTGGTAAAGTAGTAAGATTTTAATAGTTTGAAAATCTAGGATTCTATCGTACATTGTGGGCTTATTTATGTAGCCAAGAAATTGAACATGTTATATTATCTATTGTTTTATGTAAGAATGCCTGTTTACTGTGTCACATGTCAGTGGTGGGGTTATTAGGAACATCTAGTTTGTACTTTGTCATCTAGAACAAACACTGACTAAATCAATCAGGTTCAATCAGCAGTTTGTTTATTATGATAAGTGCAGTCATTAACCTGTCCGATAATATACATTTTGACAACACTATACTGTAATAGCATAGTCAAGTGAATGACGTAACATATGTACATCTGTATGTATATTGTTTATAATACTGGTATATCAATGAAGTATATTCAATATACAATGTTGACAGTTATACTTATGTAGGTCAAATATAGGTAATTATATTTATGTGTATAAACTATCTCTTATATACATATAGTTAAAATACTATTAATTAGAACAATTAGAGAATTATTGCAGTTTTAGGATAGGAAAGAGATTATTTTGTAAGGTCATTAGGTGAACTTTGACATTTGTACATGTATTTTATATATATGATTTACAAACCAAAATGAAGAGACATTAATTTAAACAGTGAATTAAGTTTGGTGAATTTTTAGATATGATGTAAATTTCATTCTGAAATTTCTGTAATACAATATTAGACAATGTGTTATTGTGTAAATATATTCAGAACTTCCGTGTAAAAGTCATGAAATATTTATATATTAATTTCAAAAGCACTTCAAACTTGAATTTAGATCACAATGAAATACAGCTCTGAAATTATTAAATATAAGAATAAAGAATAGCCAAAAACAGACACTGAGTGACTCATAATGTTGTGGAATAGGTAAATATAGAAATGAACATTATTTCCTGGAAATTAAATATGAAAAAGATAGACAATGTTAGCTACATTGTACATGTACATATAATTATAGGTAGTAAGTTAAGGGAGCAATTATTATAATTTTGTTATCAGGACAGTTTGTAAAATCAGTCAATCTATAGGTAATCATAGGGACCAGTTATTATCTATATTGTTTTAATTTTAGGTTTTTAGCTTTTACAGCCAGTATGCATAATGTTAGGGACAAGTTATTATTTGTAGTAATGATGTTAATTACAGGTTATAAAATCTGAAGATGGTTCATATGCTAGGGACAAGTTATTATTTGTAGTAATGATGTTAATTACAGGTTATAAAATCTGAAGATGGTTCATAGTGCTAGGGACAAGTTATTATTTAAAGTTATGATGTTAAATTACAGGTTATAAAATCGGAAGATGGTTCATAGTGCTAGGGACAAGTTATTATTTGTAATAATGATGTTATATTACAGGTTATAAAATCTGAAAATGGTTCATATGATAGGGACAAGTTATTATTTGTAGTAATGATGTTAATTACAGGTTATAAAATCGGAAGATGGTTCATAGTGCTAGGTACAAGTTATTATTTGTAATAATGATGTTAAATTACAGGTTATAAAATCTGAAGATGGTTCATAGTGCTAGGGACAAGTTATTATTTGTAATATTGATGTTATATTATCGGTTATAAAATCTGAAAATGGTTCATATGCTAGGGACAAGTTATTATTTGTAGTAATGATGTAAATTACAGGTTATAAAATCTGAAAATGGTTCATATGCTAGGGACAAGTTATTATTTGTAGTAATGATGTAAATTACAGGTTATAAAATCTGAAGATGGTTCATAGTGCTAGGGACAAGTTATTATTTATAGTAATGATGTAAATTACAGGTTATAAAATCGGAAGATGGTTCTGATGATGACCTTGATGAGAGAGCTTCAGGTCCAAAAGTAGAATTTGATAATGATGCTAGTAAGTCAGATGACGTCTTTAAAAAAGAAGATGCCGACAAGAAAAAAGATGAGGTACGGTTTGTGTAGTACTTGTTTAGAGGATTTTAACATAGATTAGAAAGATTGGTTACTTATTAATCCTCGCCTCCCGTCAATCCTTACATTATTTTAGAACACATTGATAAGAATAAAATGGTGTAGCCTTAAATAAAACATCACTGCAAGTATATTAGTGTTTGCCCTACTTCTTAATCCATTGAGAAGACTGAACTCGATTTTGCATAAACAGTCTTCAATAGCATAAATCTGGTAAATAAAATGCATACATATGAAAAGTAGGTCAACAACTTATTTCTTATAAGAAAAAAATAATTACAAATGTCTTAAACATCTACAGTTGCATGTTGCTGCTTTTGGGGTGTTTGAGTCGTGAAAAGTTTTCTTATTAGCGTCTATGGCAAAATGCTTTGACGTCTTTTTTAAAATTTTGTTAAATTATAAACTTGTATCGAGACTTGCTTCTAAAATGTGAATGAATCAATGTAACATTAACATCTTATGGACAGTGAATAATGATGTAACATAACAACAAATTTTTGAATGTTGATTTTTCATCTAAAACACATTTAACTGCTTAGGTTGAAAAGGTACAAGAAGATGTTGCTAAGATTAAAGTAGATAAGAAAGAGAAAGAAGAACCTGTTGCAACAAGACGTCCAAAAGAACAAGCAAAGATGACCGATTTTGAAATAAATGAAGGACTGCGTAAGTATAATTGATATAAGACATTTTTTTAATCATGGGAAAATTTGCTTTATTTTATACAATACAGTAATTGTTACTTTCTTTGTATAGAGCACTGTTATGAATTTGAAACAGTCCATTCTAAATTTTGGTATAAAAATGATTTAATTGTTCAGTAGCAATCAGTGAACGGCTTCGTCAAATTTCTAAGTATTCCTGTCTTTATCTGTGCATCATCATACCTTATCGGTCTGTAAGAATGGTTTATTAAACATAACCCTTATTATGGAGGAACCTTCAGTGATGAGCATTTGCCACCTCTATAGAATCAGACCAGCCTGTTTATCCAAGCAGCCTGTTTATCCAAGCAGCCTGTTTATCCAAGCAGCATGTTTATCCTTGCACCCTAACCAGCAAACTGACCAAGCTCTTCTTTTAGCTGACTAACTTTAATGTTTCATCTTGATATCCCTATAATTGATAATGGACAGTTCCAATTGTCCATTTAAGAAACTCTGCAGGTTGTTTTAAGGGATATTTATGTATATTAATATGAGCTGTTTTAATTTTCAGGGAAGTTATCAAGTTCTGGTAATGCTTTAGAGAAATACGAGACTAAAAAGAAAGTAGGATCTGGGTAAGTCATATTTGCTGAAAATCTAAGAAACTTTTAAGACTAATGTGCAAACAAGATTACTAGAATTCAGAATTGGAGATTTGTAAACCTAGTACAGCTTCTTGTCAGTTTATAGCTTATACAGAATTTGTTGATTGTGAAGGAAGCTGTAAGCTTATAAGCAAACTCCCGAATCTGTTCCTAGAACCAACCAGTTGTAAGCAATGAGTGTAAAGTTTCATGCTCAAGGTAACATTGGCTTGCCCCTGGTTAGACCCATATAAACAATTTAAAACTTTTTTTTGTGACCGTGTGTAACATATTGTTGAATTAATGGTGTGATCCCTGAAAAGTCTTTGTAAATCTATAATTGACAGTGATTTTTTTCACATTTTTGGAAAAGATGGTGGGGCATATCAGTTTGGGGGGAATCAGCATGTTGTTTTCATCAATTTGGTGACAAAAAATCAAAATCAACAAGGTTTAAAATAATTTTTTAACAATAATTCAATTTCAAAGTAATGAAAACCAGGATTACCTTTTACATATCATTACTGCTTTACTTGATTTAAATCACTCTAAAACATTTTTTTTATTTTTATAAAATTTTTAAGGTGAAAATTGTTCTATAATTGGGGAGATATATATATCTTTTTACTAAGGAATTAAGCCCAATTTCAGCCCAAAATTATATATTCATTGATAATGAATTAAGAAATAACCAATTATATCAATATTATACTAGGAAATAATACAATATACATGTTGTAAAATACATGAATGATTGACAATTGTTTTAATTGAAGGATTGAGTAGAAAACTTCAAATTTTTTTCCTTAAAAATTTCCTGAGAAATAATAATTATCCTCCTTGCTTATTAAAAAAGAACTTTGCTTGACTGGTTATCATATTTTAAGAGGACATATTTTTTTGTTTGAATGAAATGTCGAAGATATTTTTACAAAATTTGATAAAATTCAATATATTTTCCTGAGTCAGAACAGTGACAACGATATGATAAAAGTACATATATTTTTCACATGCTGGAATGGTGAGTGAAAAAATATTGAATTTTATCATACTATGTGAAAATGTTATCCATATTTTACGAAAATAACCTTTCTATTTTCTATTTAATTTTACCATCTATAGTTGTTTATTAAAAACAATCTTCACTTTAATTTTCATATTTATTTTTAACAAACATGAAGTATATTATGACTAATAGCACCATAATTATTTCATGGGTAAAATTAAATAAATACTATTTATTGAAAATTTCAGTATTTTTATCTGAAGGACTGAAAGGGTTAATACATAAAACACTGTTAATCTGGAAATTTGCATGAGAGACTGATTGTCCCTTTATTTTTCACCCGAATTAAAGATTTTAGCGACTTTTTGACTACAGCTGAGCTAATTATATTTTTTATGACAATGTTTAAAGCGTTACAAATGTTTTCACTGGTGATTCTCATGTTGTTTTATTTACACTGCTGAACTGAAATAAGAAATTGGTGAACAAATAACATCTCAAATAAGTTAAAAATGTTTTGCAAAACGAATATATCTGACTTTACAGCAGTGTTTTAAGAAAATGCTAAATACATTAAAGTTTGTCAAGTTTTTGAGAACAAGTCTAACTCTAGCTTTTTTCCATTTTAGTGCATCAGGAAGTGTGGTCATGGCTCATCCAAAAGCAAACATGGAAGATGTGGTAGCTATAAAAATTATGGACTTAACAAATCAGCCAAAAAAAGAATTGCTCATCACAGAAATTGAAGTAATGAAAACATATAGGCATGAAAACATTGTTAACTTTCTTGATTGCTACTTTGTAGAGGAAAATCAGGAATTATGGGTAATCATGGAATTTTTGGATGGTGGTCCGTTAACTGATGTAGTAACGGAGACGATAATGAAGGAAGGTCAGATCGCGGCAGTGTCGAGGGAATGTCTTAAAGCATTAGACTTTTTACATGCACGTAGCATTATTCATAGAGATATAAAAAGTGATAATGTTTTGCTGTCTATGCATGGAAGAGTGAAGTTAACAGATTTTGGATTCTGTGCCCAACTTAGTAGCGAGAAATCAAAGCGACAGACAATGGTGGGAACACCATATTGGATGGCTCCTGAAGTCGTTTCTAGGTATGTTTATCCTTAGCTCATTTGAGCACATAGTGAGCAAGAGTTAGTATTGAAGATCAGTTTAGTTTATATACTTTAAACATAAATTAACATCATTATCTTATAATAGGTATAATTATACTGTACAAACAAAAAGCTTTGGACAAAAAGTCAAAAATCTCAAAGGCAAATCATTATCCTGATTAATTTCAAAATGATATCCTTCCAAAATATACTGGGATCCTATGTATTTACCGGACAATCAGTTTACTGGACAAAATCTATTCCTGCCGAATAGTGCTTTATTTTTTGATTTGATTAAAAAATCATACAGACTGAATCGTACACATACTTTCTATTTCAAAGTAAATAACAACAAAACCACTCTCAGGTAAATATTTTTGATTCAGTTCTTTATCTACTAACATGCCCTTTTGTTTACTAGTTATTTCATGACCTGGTCATGCGGGGGAATTATCTGTCCTGCGTAGGCCCGAATATGGAGGCCCTTAATGGGTTATTTTAGATAGGTTTTACTTTTAATTTTTCTCAACGTTACCTTAGGAGACAATCGTAACATAATTCTTTTAATGATAAAAAGTAAATTGAAATTTAGTCCAAACAGTATCTCGTTGTTGTCTTTTACAAAGAAATGCAAATTAAAAAACGGGTTACGCCCATGGGAGGAAACTCTACACGAAATGTAAATAAAATAAGATTTTATGGCTTTTGTAACATGCTACACGATGACCAAAAGGCAACTGTATGACAAAGAACAGAATTTCATTTGAATATCATTTGAATATCAAAATGTTTCATATGTTAAGGATCATGAAGAATCAATACGTTGTGTTAATAGTGTTAATTTCAATTACACCTTATATATTGGCCTCTTCGTAACAGGCATGGCTGCCTATGTCTATTTCTAATGACATACTGGGTTTTTCCAATGTTTTAACATTGCCTTTCAATAGTCGTAGTTTCCTTGCTGATTATTTAAAGATTTATTTATGTAATTTACAAATTCAAAAAATTTTGAAACACAATGTCCGGTAAATTGAGTTGTCTACACAATTTTTTTCTCTTATAATGCCCTACTTTAAAGACACATTTCTATGGTCAAATGTTTGATTTTATGTTTGATAAAGTAATGTTTACGTGTATTAAGAACCCAAAATTATGTGGGGAAAATTCTATTCTATTTTATTGTTTTAAATAAAAGTTACATGTAAAAAAACACCATATTTTGTCCGGTAATATGTAGGATCCCAGTCAGGTATCATAAAACAAGACTTATTATTTATCTACTTCAGACAACAGGTAAACAAATGTTCTAAGAAGGAATCTCCTCTTTGTTAGCTCGACTATACGAAGTATATGGAGAGCTGTCCTACTCACCCCGGCGGTGGCTTCGGCGTCCGCGTCCAGATTTCAGATTAAAGTTTTGGCGCAGTAAAATATTTTTCCCTATAACTTTGTCATTTCTTAAGGTATCAACTTCAAATATATGTTCCTTATCATCAACCACTTCTTATATGACAAGGTTCATAACTCTAGTGCCAATATTTTCAGATTTATCTCCCCTTGAACTTAAAATTTTCCTTAAAAAATACTATTTTTTACGGTTTCTTCTTTATTTCTTAAAGGGTAAACTTCAATCTTCAAATATATTTTCCTTATCATCAACCACATGTTATGTGACAAGGTTCATAACTCTAGCACCAATATTTTCAGGTTTATCTCCCCTTGAACTTAGAATTTTCCTGATAAAATACTATTTTTTACTGTAACTTCTTTATTTTTTAAGGGATCAACTTCATACTACAAATATATGTACCTTATCATCATTCACATCTTATGTGACAAGGTTCATAACTCTAGCACCAATATTTTCAGATTAATCTCCCTTTGAACTAAGAATTTTCTTTAAAAAATACTATTTTACACTGTTACTTCTTTATTTCTTAAGGGATCAATTTCATACTTCAAATATATGTACCTTATCATCATCCACATCTTATGTGACAAGGTTCATAACTCTAGCACCAATATTGCAAGAATTATCTCCCCATAAACTTAGATTTATTTACTAGAAAAATGTTATTTTTTACTATGACTTTTTTAGTTTTAAAGGTATCTACCTCAAACTTCAAATACTTATTCCTTATCATAAATTACATTTTATGTGACAATGTTCATAACTCTTGAAGCAATATTTACAGATTAATCTCTCTTTGAACTTAGGATTTTCTTTAAGAAATATTATAACTTCTTTGAGGCCCACATGGAAGATTGGGTAACCAAATGTGTAGCCTCAGTAAATAAAGACTTTACTTACTTACTTACTTGACTTGACTTGACTTGACTTTACTTTACTTTACTTTACTTTACTTTACTTTACTTTAATTTAATTTACTTTAATTTACTTTACTTTACTTTACTTTACTTTACTTTACTTTACTTTACTTTAAACTTCAAATATATATTTCTTATCATTACACACATGTTGTGTGACAAGGTTCATAACTCTAGCGAGACTATTTCTAGAATTATTCCCCTTGATCTTGGAATTTATGTTAGCAGTGTTATTTTTTTACTAATTTAAAACATAATAATACATAATTGATATTTCTTTCATAGTTTTGTCTTCCTTACTGCGTCCAGTATTTTTTAGTCGAGCTTCGCTGTCTCCTGTGACAGCTCTTGTTTGTTTTCTAACGGAATTTTTATTGCATTATAATACTGCACTTTTGTAACATCAGTTCTCATTGGGCAATGATGCCATTTATATTTTCTGTAAGAGGATGAATCTACATCATTATCATATTAAATGAGCCGCGTCACGACAAAACCAACATAATGCGTTTGCGACTAGCATGGAACAGCCTGTGCATCCGCGCTGTCTGATCAGGATCCATTCTGTTCGCTATCAGTTTCTCTACATGTAAGCGAACAGCATGGATCCTGATCAGACTGTGCAGATGCGCAGGCTGGTCTGGATACATGCTGGTCGCAAACACACTATGTTGGTTTTGTTGTGACGCGGCTCAAATGTAAGCTCATGTATTAACTTACATTTAATGTTCACTTTCTTGTATTTCCTCTTCTATCATATACTAGAAAACATTACGGGAAGAAGGTGGACATATGGAGTTTAGGAATCATGATCATTGAGATGCTTGAAGGCGAGCCCCCATACCTGAACGAGACCCCACTCAAAGCCATATATAAGATCGCAACCAAAGGCAAACCAGAAATCAAGAATTTCAACAAGTTGTCCCCAGAACTTCAAGATTTCCTCAATCGGTCGTTAGAAGTTGATGTGGACAAGAGAGCGACAGCAGGCGAACTTTTGGATCATCCATTCCTTAAAAAGGCGATGGAGCTAACAACATTGAGGGCGTTAATAGTGGCAGCAAAGCAGGCTACCGGTCACTGAGTTCATGTAGAAATTTTTTTCTTTTAGGTTAAAATTTTGTAACATATAATGTTAGAATGATCAGTGATTTTAGAATTTTGTAATAATAGGTACTTTATCATAATGTATACTTAACACAGATATGACGCCATTTTGAATGATGACTACGGAGTGCCGTACAAAATCATATTCAATCTTGAAGATTAGAATTTGTAACATTTAAAACCCACCATCATGGCTGACATAGAGCGAAAGTTTTGAATTATGGGTTAAGTGTTACTGAGAATAAGAGTGCATCCATTTTTGATAAAACTATTGTCATCCATCAGTTGTAAATGTAATACAGATAGTGGAACTTGCGTTCATGTGGATTTTCCCCAATTTTAGGAACAATATAGGGACCAACCAATGTTACAAAATTATTGATATTTAGCATTTTTTGTTTAGGAAAACAAATTTCAGGTCTCTTTACACATTATTTACATTAATTTTCAGTTAGAATACTAAAACATTTGTAAATTACATTATTAATTTTCATGTAACAGTTTTTAATAAACATCCTTTAAATTTCTTTTATTTAAGTTATATTTATTTCTCCATTGTTTCTTATGAATATTTTCAAATATATTTTGTTTTCTCTCCAAGTCAAAGAAAAAAGAAGTTCCCACAATTATGTAAAAATAACTTAATTTTTTTTTATGATCAATGGTTCCTTTAATATATAGTTGCTGCCAAAATTTCTGTTTTGACTGTTTATTGATTCATGTAGATTTATAATGTTTACCTTGTCATGGCATTTAGAACAATGCAATATTCAGATTAATCAAGATTTCTTGTAGATTATATCACCAATTTGTTGTAATTACAATGCTTTGTAACCCTTATCATGCTAAATATCTTTATTAATGGACTTGTCCATCTACAAGTCCAGCTTTCAGTCCGGACAAAACCATTCATCTCTTTCAGGGAAGAATTATAAATTATGTACTGACTGAATAGCAGACAGTGCAGACCATGATTTGATGTCACAGATCTGGTCTGCACTTGCAACATGGGTATAATCTATTGATGCCAGCAGGCTTATGGTTAGAACAATGCAACATTCAATGCGATCAAGATTTCATCGCCATTGTGCAGTTACTGGTTAACTGCTATAAAATTAAGGAATTAACCTGTTACTTCACTAGGGTGACAATTTCTTGTAGATTTCATCTCAGATTATTGTAATTGTAATGCCATTTCACCATTTTATTTCATAATTATCACCACTTATTGTAGAATATATGATTTTAAATTTCATCTCCTTTTCATGTACAGGGACATTATGTAATACCGAGGGATGGTTCATTTATCATGTACATAAAAATTATCATGTACATAGAAATGTTCCTTTTAAGTTAGAGCAATGTTCCTCTATATTTGTTTTGTCTATACAGTGTTTATATACTGTTGTGCTGATAGTTAAGTTCATTGGAATGGTATTTACTGATATATAACCTGCTTCCACTGTGTTATATAACCATAAGCTTATCATTTATCATGTACATTTTTCTGTTAAGTATACATACACTGTTTTTTTTAGTTAATAATAAAATATGTTCACAGTCCAGCAGTGCTCACTCCAAAGTGAGATATATCATTTACTCTTATAGTGAGATATATCATATAATTGCATGGTGAGATATATCATATACTCTCATAGTGAGATATATCATATAATCGCATGGTGAGATATATCATATTCTCTCATGGTGAGATATATCATATACTCTCATGGTGAGATATATCATATAATCGCATGGTGAGATATATTATATACTCTCATGGTGAGATATATCATATACTCTCATGGTGACATATATCATATACTCTCATGGTGAGATATATTATACTCTCTCATGGTGAGATATATCATATACTCTCATGGTGAGATATATCATATACTCTCATGGTGAGATATATCATATAATCGCATGGTGAGATATATACTCTCAAGGTGAGATATATTATATACTCTCACGGGGAGATATAGTATACAATCTCACTATATTGTGAGATATGTCATATTATCTTATCTTACAGTGAAATATATTATCTTTCATGATGAGATATTATATGACATATAATTTAAGAGCACATATATTATTCTGTTAATGTTAGTTCATTAAAACAGGAAGAAATGCACAGTCAGTGATAACAGTTATATTTCACTGATGAAATACAAAATTTCATGAAATTAGCATCAAATGGCTATGATACAATCATTATATCAAGACATTTTTTCAAAAAATAAACTTTATTGAAAAAGCGAAATTACCCACCGATTGTAGTTTTTTGTCAGTAGTTTAATTTATTAATTTAGTTATCACATTAGTTAATTACAATCACACTAGGTGTAGACCTCTAATTTGATGCCACATTTTCACATGCGGTTATTAAACTTATGATTTTGTATATTTGATCACATGTAGTTTTTTTCTACATTGTTAAGTTTTTATATACAATATTTTTCATACATTTGTGAGTGCTAGTTTAAAATTGATGTGATTGTGTTGATTTTGTGTGAGACTTTTTAACCACAGTTGAATGTTTATATTAACCTTTACCACAGTTATTTCTATGGTCACCTTTACCATAGTTAAGTTTTTGGAATAGCCTTTACCACAGTTATGTTTAATGGTTACCTTTACCACAGCTAATATTTTGGAATAGCCTTTACCACAGCTATGTTTAATGGTTACCTTTACCACAGCTAATATTTTGAAATAGCCTTTACCACAGGGGGTCCACAGATATGTTTTATGGTTATCTTAACCACAGCTATGTTTTATGGTTACCTTTACCACAGCTAATATTTTGGAATAGCCTTTACCATAGCTATGTTTTATGGTTATCTTTACCACAGCTAATATTTTGGAATAGCCTTTACCATAGCTATGTTTTATGGTTATCTTTACCACAGCTAATATTTTGGAATAGCCTTTACCACAGCTATGTTTTATGGTTAGCCTTTACCACAGCTAATATTTTGGATTAGCCTTTACCACAGTCATGTTTTTGAAATAATCTGTAAATCTAGCTAGAATTTCAGTAATCTTTACCATAGCTACATTATCATAGTTATTTGTCACAACCTAATTTTTGTAGAAGCCTTAACTACAGCTAATTTTTGTATTAATTAATGTGTATACAATGCCTTTACTAAGCTAACGTTTACCACAACTGATTTATTGTTTTAATCTTAACCACAGCTAAATTTTTATATTAACCTTAATTACCACTGCTAAATTTTTGTAGTGGATTTACTTTATTTCCAACTTTGAATAATTATAAAAGTTTTGTAAGTTCAGGTCAGATATTAAAACTGTGAAAAATGAGCCTTGATTCTGGTCAGACTGTGTAGGTAGACAGGCTTGTTTGAGTTTATTTTTTCAGGTATCCTCCTGTTGTTAAAAATGCTAGCAATTAATGTTAAAAGGGGCCAGTCTTTGTTATCTTGGGAACATTTATAAAATTGAGTCCTATCTCAAACTCATTAAAACCATATCCTCACTAATTCTTCATTAACTTGTGCTAAAAGGATTCTGATTGCATCACATTTAAGGTCGCCTCTATTTGACCTTTGACTTTTAATGATATCATCATGTTGTTAGCTTAAAGGCATCAGAGATTTTTTTTTCAATTCTGTTAAAGTGCAAACATTAGTTTTATAATGTTTAGATAATTGTTTTAGGGGATGTTAGATGCTTAATACCTGAAGAAATTAGTGCCCAATTTGAATTTGGCTTGTCATAAAAGAATCAAAATGTAGACAAAGTAGTATTTTGACTTCCATACAAAATACTAAATTACTATAACAATACTATAGTTGCAAAAAAGAAAGAGAAGAAAAAGATGGTTTAGGCAATTGGCCAGTGAGTATATTTTTGCATTCCATAAAAGGGTACAAAAAATAAAAAGCTTTTGAGAAGTAAAATAAATGCATTTTTTGGAGCATAATGGGCCTTTAAAAATTTGTTTTGTAACCATGCACAGGCTGAATCAAACCGAGCCTACAACTTTTATGTTTTTGCCGTTTTGGGCATTCTTTGGGGATTGCGCTTAATTCTGGAACGTTTTTGTTTTGAACAATTGTATTTGATTGAACAAAGTTTTGACAGTATGACAAGAGAGCTTCAAGAATTAATTCTATCATTAAATTATGTGTTTTACTAGATAATCTGAACCAGATTTGTTGATTATCATTCCTACTTGTTATCTTTTGTATACTATCATTTACATTGTATGTTTATATTTTACATACATTCCTTATTGAATTTTTCTTCATTTCTTCAGGAAGATGTATTTGTTATTTGTATTATGTATAGCCATGTTTGAACTACAGCAGACACGAGGGTTTTCAGTGTTAAATTAGACTGATAAATGAGAAAGTAAGATGATGACCCTCGACTTGTTTCTCATTAATTTGTTGAAATTTTAAATGATTTGTTTTTTTATCTCACCTGTCACAAAGTGATAGGGTGAGCTTTTGTGATTGCTTTACGTTTGGCGTCCGTCTGTCGTCGTCCGGCGTCTGTCCGTAAACTTTTACTTTATTTAAATGACATCTCCTCATAAACCACTAAGCCAATTTCATCCAAACTTCACAGGAATGTTCTTTGGTGGTCACCTTTAAAAATTGTTCAAAGAATTTAATTCCATGCAGAACTCTGGTTGCCATTGCAACGGAAAGAAAAAAACTATTATTATCTTCTTTTGAAAAACCATAAGAGCTAGAGCTTAGATATTTGGCATGAAACATCTTCTAGTGAGTGTCTACCAAGTTTGTTCAAATAAAAGCCCTGGGTTCAAAATTGGCCCCGCCCCAGGGGGTTATTGATTTTCCCTATATGCATATAGTAAAAACTTAAAAAGTCTTCTTTTAAAAAACCCAAAGAGCTAGAGCTAAGATATTTAGCATGAAACATGTTCTGATGGGTGTCTACAAAGTTTGTTCAAATAAAAGCCATGGGGTCAAAATTGGCCCTGCCCCGGGGGTCATTGATTTTCCCTATATGCATATAGTAAAAACTTAAAAAATCTTCTTTTAAAGAACCCAAAGAGTTAGAGCTAAGATATTTAGCATCAAACATGTTCTAATAAGTGTCTACCAAGTTTGTTCAAATAAAAGCCCTTGGGTCAAAATTGGCCCTGCCCCGGGGGGGGGGGGGTCATTGATTTTCCCTATATGCTATAGTAAAAACTTAAAATATTTTCTTTTAAAGAACTCAAAGAGCTATGGCAAAGACATTCAGCATCAAACATGTTCTAATAGGTGTCTACCAAGTTTGTTCAAATAAAAGCCCTGTGGTCAAAATTGGCACCGCCCTGGGGGTCATTGATTTTCCTTAAATGTGTATTGGAAAAACTTAAAAAAATCTTCTTTGAAGAAACCCAAATAGCTAGAGTTAAGATATTAAGCATGAAACATCTTTTAGTGAGTGTCTACAAAGTTTGTTCAATTAAAAGACCTGGGGTCAAAATTGGCTTCGCCCGGGGGGTCCTTGATTTTCCTTATATGTGTATAGCAAAAACTTAAAATCTTCTTTGAAAAAACTCAAATAGCTAGAGTTTAGATATTAAGCATGAAACATCTTCTAGTTGGTGTCTACAAAGTTTGTTGAAATAAAATACCTGGGATCAAAACTGGCCCTGCCCCAGGGGTGTCATTGTTTTTTACTATATGTGTATAGTAAAAACTTTAAAAAAAATCTTCTTTTAAAAAGCCCAATGAGCTAGAGCTTAGATGTTTAGCATGAAACATCTTCTTATGGGTGTCTACCAAGTTTGTGCAAAGAAAAGACCTTGGGTTAAAATTGGCCCTGCAACGTTGGGGGTGGGGGGGCTATATACAGATGAGCGACCTCAGGGC
Source organism: Ruditapes philippinarum (assembly GCF_026571515.1). Classification (NCBI taxonomy): domain Eukaryota; kingdom Metazoa; phylum Mollusca; class Bivalvia; order Venerida; family Veneridae; genus Ruditapes; species Ruditapes philippinarum. The sequence goes on from NW_026861013.1 coordinate 26,360, forward strand.
CATCATGGCCCTCTTGTTAAATCATACAATGTTTAAGAAAATCCTAAGCATGAGTTTAAATCTACCATCTTTGTCTTTGTAAAAAAATTACACTTCTCACAAAAACGTCTGTGAACTAAAATGATATATTTTGAAAGAGTGTTATATTAGAATAATTTTATTTTAATGATTATAAAGAAATTGAATTTTTATGAGTATAAGTCTCTGTTTTTAATGAAGAGACTGACGGTAAACTGCAGTCAACATTTTATTTTTTATTGGAAGTGAGTCAGGGGAGCTAACTATAGTAATGATTAATGAAAATTTGTTATTTAAGTTATTTGTAAGAAATACTGTTGAAATACATGAAGTAAGTGAAATTCGTTTAGTTTTATTGCAGATATTGGAGAATGATTATTATAATGTAAAGATAGTTCCAACTGATAAATAATTTTTATGTTAACAGATAGTTATTTCAAAAATTTGACCTTTTCAGTGATTTGACCTACTATAGTATTTAATATTTCATGTACTTGAACATGATATTGTATGTAATTTTATATTTGATTTTAGTTATTGATATAAAAAATACACACATATACATAGGAATTATCTGTTAAAACGAGTTTTTATGATTTCCCAGGGACAATGGACACTCTGATGAAAATTATATAAGTTTCTCATAACATTTTGTAAATCTTATGTGACCTATGTGTGTATGTACCATCTTTATCTAAGATAATCAACTTGTTTCTTTCACTAGTTCTTTGATAAGGCAGGTCATAGTTGATTTAGTGATTTTGGTAAGAATATATATAATTATATTTAACAATATAAAACTATTTCTGTCACATGCTGAAAGTTGTACTATGTATGTGGATATGAGAGTACACAGGCCTTGGTGTGTGGAAGTTGTACATACTTGCTAAATGGATAATTATATAATCTACTTGTGTGTAGTGTAATTTGGATATCTGTGTTTAATGTCGTCTCTATATTCATATTACTAATTTTATAATAAAAATAAAATAATCGTTGGAAATACATCATTCTTGTTGTTTTGAATTTTGTATGAAATTATGAATTATGAAAGCGTATATTGAAAGGTCTTTGCTTAATTTATCTTGGCATCCATGGAAATGTGTTTAAGATTGCTGAGTACAAACTTTTACTTTAAATGACATCTCCTTATAAACTGCTGAGCCAATTTCATCTTAACTTCACAGGAATGTTCCTTTGGTGGTCACCTTTAAAAATTCAAAGAATTTAATTCCTTGCAGAACTCTGGTTGCCATGGCAACCAATAGAAAAAACTTAAAATATCTTCTTTTAAAAAACCCAAAAAGGTAGAGCTTAGATATTTGGCAGAAAACATCTTGTAGTGAGTGTCTATCAAGTTTTTTCAAATTAAAGCCCTGGGGTCAAAATTGGCCCCGCCCCAGGGGTAATTGTTTTTCCCAATATGCATATAGTAAAAACTTGAAAAAATCTTCTTTGAAAGGACCAAAGAGCTTGAGCTAAGATATTTGCATGAAACATGTTCTAATGGGTGTCTACCAATTTTTTTCAAATAAGACCCCTGGGGTCAAAATTGGCCCTGTCCTGGGGGTCATTGATTTTATTTATGTGTATAGCAAAATCTTAAAAAATCTTCTTTGAAAAACCCAAATAGCTAGAGTTAAGATATTAAGCATGAAACATCTTCCAATTAGTGTCTTTAAAGTTTGTTCAAATATAAGCTCTAGGGTCAAAATTGGCCCTGCCCTGGGGGACATTGATTTTCCTTATATGTGTATAGCAAAAACTTAAAAATCTTTTCTGAGAAAAAAAAAACAAATAGCTAGAGTTTAGATTTTAAGCATGAAACATCTTCTAGTGAGTGTCTTCAAAGTTTGTTAAAAAATGCACTGGGGCAAAATTGTCCCGCCCTAGGGGTGTCATTGCTTTGAACTATATGTGCATAGTTAAAACTTAAAAAATCATTTTTTAAAAAAATAAACGAGCTAGACCTTAGATGTTTAGCATGAAACATCTTGTAATGAGTGTCTACCAAGTTTGTTCAAATAAAAGCCCTGGGGTTTAAATGGCCCCACTCTGTGGGCCTATATACAGGTGAGGGACTTCAGGGCCATCATGGCCCTCTTGTTTATATTATTAATGTCTGAATATTACTTGAGGATACGGTTTACAGTAAAATATGAAGACAATTATAAAAAGTGAAGCCCTTGGTGAATAGAGTAAAAATACTGTTATAATAGTTTCATGTAATTATCTGAGAGTCTGCTTTATGCAGTTCAAGAATAAAAAAAAATCAATTCCAAAATTCTTGAAACAAAGTGATCCCTCGGAAGCATTAATCACAACAAAATAACACAAGAATTGCAGACTCGGTTTTATTGAGTCTGTACATGAGGGATAATGAATAAGTGCAACATCTCTCACGCCCCCTAGCACCGGCTTGAGCGGTACTCAATTCTTAAAAATTTATAGTGCTGGCATCAATGTTTCCGAAGGACCCTTGGTTAGCACAGACCAGAAACGAATATAGTAGTTCAAAGCATTTGATGTCTTGCACGCCTACACTCTGGTGAGGTACGCGATATCGATCTGAATAGAAATTTAATCTGATTCGCACCGTTTTTGCAGCAAAGGTCATGCCTACATTTTGCTTTCGATAAATAGGCCAAGTCCACGAAATCAACTTACAATGTAATGTTCATATGCTGAATAAAGAATTGAATTGAATTGAATGTACTTCAATCTGGATTTTTTTTAAATTTAATTTCAACATGTAAAGGCTTGTTATCAAAATGGAAGCCCCGAAGGTCGCGCAACAATTTAGACAACGAGGTACATGGAAATACCACATACCCCCCTCCCCCCTTTTTAAGCCTGTAAATATGCGTCATTTACAAGCTTAAGAAAAACGTGAAATACTCAACACTGTTTAATGAACTCTTTATTTCATACCCCGCTTCTAAACAGAAAACACATAAAATAAAAGAGAACACCCAAAAGCAACAGTATCTTTATATTATATTAAACATACAGTTACTGCGGATACAAAATGGATTTAATATTAAATTTTGAACTCGATGGAATTAAAACGAGGCTTTTAAGAGTACAATATTGATTTGATATGGATTTTTGGACTCGGTAGATGAAAACGAGGCTATAAGGAGTAAATACGCATTTGATATGAAATGTTTAAAAATGTGTCTTGATTGATAATATTGGATGAAATAATGATTGATATGGGAACATCAATTTCTTTAAATGCTGGAAGTGTGCTGGTAACAGTTTATAAGGCATGAAAAAAAGATGATTTTGCAGACTCAAACTAGTCTCTATAGTTTCGTTGTTTTTACTGAGGTAGTTAATTTGACTTCAAAAATTTTCAATAACTGTATGGTATAAAGATACATCAACACTGTTTTAAGTATTTGCTTATTTATTTTTGTTTATAAAATTTTATAGCTCTAATATAAAAAAAAAATTATATTTTTTAAATTTTCAATTGCAATATCAAAATATATGCTTGTTTCACAATATCATAAAAAATATGGAAACAAGTTAAGGTGTGTCCATTTTTCACTTCCATTCACAAGTGAACAAAAGTGGTTTACAAAATCCGTGTTCAAATCATGGCGTGTCTATTCGAGGGCATCAAGGCGTGTCTACTCGAGGGCATCGAGTTCGGCTTGTTCAAAAGCGGCGTCACATATCGCCTCCATAGCCTCAATACCCTCCTCAACAGAGCGTCCATTTTCACCTGCAGCCTCCTACAATTCAAATGTTAGAAAGGCTGAATACCACTACATCTAAATACAAAGAATGATAATCGACTAAATTTTGTCATACCTAAGGATGTTTTTGTCTTTCTGACCTCTCTTGTCATGTGTTTAAGGTTGCTAATTTTAGATTTCTCGCCATAAGCGTTTTTGTTCACAAAGCCAGCAATTGGTTGAGTTGAATAGAATCTAGCCTATTAGGTAACATAAGATTGGTTCTTCTACATAAATGTCAGCCGATGAACTAAGTGTCCCTCACTGAACAGAATCAGAACATTGACCTTTACTGTAAGCGAGCCGTAAGAAAAAGATAATATCAAAGTTTAAATAAAATACAAGTTTGCTCTGTTGGTAAAAACAAATATTTGCACAAAAAACCCCTGAAATTTAAGTTTATTGGATCTTAAGTTTTATTTGTGTTTCTTTTGTGGCTTTTGTCAAATTGAAACTATCTTTACTGGTATGTAAATGTATATTACCTTTTCTTCAGCCAGTTTTACAAGCTCTTCGCAGATTCCAAGTAGTGCTTTAACTTTGTCGAACTCTTTTTGCTCGCCGTTCTACAATAAAATAAATGAAACAATATGTTCTGCAATGTACTTAAAATCTTGTCATGAGAGCGACTTTTTACGTCAGACCTGATATTCAACTGATTTTATATAAAAAATTAATTATTTAAGTTACCCGCCATGTATACATACATCTTTAATGTTAAATGAATTTCAAAAAATGTTAAAGCTGGTTTATATATACAGCACAGATTTATTTTCATAATCTTACATCTTGTCTAGCTTCAAACCAGCTCCTGACTACGTTCTGCTGTGGTGGGGCATCAGATGGGGTTGGTCGACTCCCCTTACCGCTTTTTCTGCCATTACTGCCCTTGCTCCCTTTACCGCTTCTGTCTCCACTTGGACTGTTACCATCATCATCGTCATCATTGGTATCATCATCTACGCCCTTGAGAGGAAAAATTGTTAATTACTGAACACTTAAACAGTAAAAATCTGTAATATTTTACTCTAATTCTGTATTTATTGTAATCATTCCTTATACGTATCTCTTTTTTTTCTCATTACAAGTCTATAGCACAACGTTTAACGGTATTATGAAAAAAACAGTCATTATACTAAACATTGAAATTACCGGTCAGATATCATTGAATGTGATTAGACACGAGGTGACAACATAAAGGTATATTGTTTACAGAAAACATTGCAAAGAAAAACGCATTTCGTGTATTTTACAGTTGGTATCACAAATTTAATTTTGAACAAAATTATTATGTATTTTGTTTGGAAAAGGTACAGTAGTTTCTTAAAAAAAGGAATAATTAAGATGTAGAATTTTTATTTTTTTGGGGTAAAATGTCGAGTAAGATACTACCATGCTTCTGTCTTTAAACCAATCTTTAAGGAGGTTTCTGAGTGGTGGTTGTCCAGAAGGTCTTGGTCCAGTCTTGCCACTTTTCTCATCATCATCATCATCATCATCCATTGTTTTATCTCCTCCACTCATTCCACCTCTACTTCCATCTTTATCACCACTGCCTTTTCCGAAACGTTTTCTTTTCATATCTCCACCAGATTTTCCACCACTTACGCCCTGGTCGAATATTAGAGACAGTGTATAAGTACAACAGTACTAGCAATTGATAATTATTTTTTATCTGATGTTTCATTTGAATTGATAAGATCACTGTTTAAGAGTCTAAATTGTTCACATTTTTCAGTCGATAAGCCTTTTCTGATCATTTTAAATTTTTGATTAAAAGTAGAAACAATGTCTATACTGTAAAGCCGATACATTTTAATTCACATTTTGATGACAAATTTAGCGATATTTCCGTGAATGAGTACAAAAATGTTCCCTACAGTTTGCTTGTATTATATATTTCACTGTGGAATTTTTTTCTCTCTTATTGACGAATGTGTCCATAATTCATATTTGAGCCGCGTCACGACAAAACCACAGAAATGGGTTTGCGACCAGCATGGATCCAGAGCAGCCTGCGCATCCGCGCAGTCTGATCAGGATCCATGCTGTTCGCTATCAGTTCCTCTATTTGTTATAGGGTTGGTAAGCGAACAGCATGGATCCTGATCAGACTGCGCGGATGCGCAGGCTGGTCTGGATCCATGCTGGTCGCAAACCCATTTTGTAGGTTTTGTCGTGACGCGTCTCAATTATATCTTACCTCTTTATCTTCCAGATCTTCAAGAATTTCTGCACAGACTGGGGCCAACATTCCAAATACGTCATCCCAGGAACGTTTATCAGCATTGTCAAGGGCTTCCTCCGCGAGAGTCAAACATAGTTTAACCATACGTGCTTTCAGAGGAGGCTTCTTGTCTCCACCACGTCCTTTCTGTAGAGTTAAAAGTCACATACATGTATATTACTCATTTTTGAAAAATTATATTTCGTTCATTTCGACTCTGCTCATGGCATACGCAGTGATCTCCCTTTGTTCAGCTACACAGACGGAATATATCACTGTGAAAAGTTTGGTTGTCATAGTGATGTATGTTGATAGCATTGACAACAATTTATAAATCGTAATTAATATACTACAATGTACATGCACTTGAAAATGGTGTTAACATGGTGCCTTTCTGCAGTAAATAGTTATAAATCATTTATTATTTTTCTCTAGCCAATAATAATGTATCGAAGAACATTTAGAGAATGCACTCAAAAAATTCCATGAATGTTTGAAAATGATCCGTAGTTTAAGATAATAAAATAATTGCAAAACTAACCGGAGATGGCTTGGCGGCAGCAAACGCTAAACAACACAGTACCAGGACGACAAATTTCATCTAAAAAGAAAGAAATACTTAAATGTGAGGAATCACACATACGCACGAGTATTGCAATCTTTGCGAGCTGTACCTTTCTGTAAAACAAAGTAACTGTTTTCAGTGTAATTTATATTACGGCGTATCGTATGTATGTATGGTGTTTATGCTTAATGAGGGTCCATCCGCCCGTGAGGGCACAAAAAGCAGCTTTCGCTGTCGAGTACGGACCCCGGACATGTCACCAGTCATGCCCTTAAAGTATGTTATAATTCTAAAGTGGTGACCTATTTGATTGAAATTCAGTAATTCACTGAATGAGCCCAAATAATATGCAAATGCTTTTTTAGATTTATTAATGAAATAATACACGGGAGGCCAATTAGACCATTGTGTGCATTATGTTATTTAGTTAAAGAATGTGTTGCTGCCTAAAATAAAGGATCAAGAAGCGGACGGGTAAGGTTTTCCTGACATATAGACTCACGGACAAGCAAGGTGTTTTTGGTTCGGTGCCTCAGACAAGCAAATCGGAAAGACAAGTTCACTCCTTCCAGTTTTCAGCTCCGCCATGGACCATGGACTGCTTCCGTTAAGCATTGCCCCTTTTATACTTTTTTCCATACTGTACAAGTTTCAACATTTTTCTCCTACGGCTTAATGTGTATATTGCATTTTTTTACAAGTTTCCTTAAATACAAGTTTCTATTTTTATGTGCACGACTTATTTGTGAGCATTGCCTATTGTAATGTATTGTATCTTACAATATGTTTTTCCAAATGATGATAAAACATTTTATTTAATTTTACCCATGAAATATGGCACTATATCAGTCAAATATATATCATATTTGTGAAAAGTTAATATGAAAAATGAATATGAAAGGAAGTGGAGCAAAAACTCATATTTACTGTTGGGTCTACTTTCTCAGCAATGAGAAGATTCATCTTTTTATTTCACCATCAGATATTATCTGGTTATGTTTTTTTTTTCAAGTGATTAATTGTGCATTGAATTCGGGTTTTTTAAATAATAATACATGTATATAATTGCAACTGCGTAGCAAATAACTTTTTCTTGAAAAAAAAAAATGAAATAAAACGGTATTATTTCGTGAATATGAAATATATTTGCACTTAACATAACAAACTTGTGAAAATATATGGAATTAAATTATGTTTCGTGAAAATATATTTTTATTATTTTCATTCAATCGAAAAAAATATCCTCTTAATAATTAAAGACACAGAGACCTTAATTAGTGTTTATGCATGCTTTATATCTTTTTATACATGCACATTTATTTTAAGTATCATGACACAGATTTCAACATTAATAAAATAGAGAGATTAGATTCTAAGTAAATGTTAAAATAAGTTAACTAAAAATTACTAAAAGCTTACCTTGCTTGTTGATAATTCACCTGTAACTATGACGGGTAGGGACTGAAGGACGGCTTTTATACATACTCCGGGTAAATCAACATTACTGTTTGTAATTTGGATATCACGAACCGATCAACATGCGCTTTTGAAATCTATGCGAGGTGATCACGATTTGTCAATATTTTGTTTGGAACTTAGTTGATATTTTTATTATAAATTGATTGAAAATTAAGCAACAATTACTTTGGTAAATAAGTAAAAATGAAAATACATCTCTTAACAAATGGATATAAAACGGTTATACAACATATAGTTGACAAATATTTGTTGTAAGATTTGATTAAATGGGTATCGTTAAAGATCCTCAAAACGTTTTTAAATTAATGTATTTACTTTAGAGAACATTTTCAATAAAGATATATAAATATTCTTTGTTAGTACCTGGTCATTTTATAGTAATGCAGACCTACGTATACGATTGTTAAAAAGACTGATTAAACAACCCCACGCAGTATACTGTTCCATTACGTTAATTCACCTATATTTTGACACGGTCATATACCAGAAGCATGATATTTTTGTTCCCTAACGTTTCTATATATTTACGCTTGAGAATTAGTGTGGGCCAGAATATCATTTGTTACATAAGTTTCCATACGTCAAGGACTGTCATCTATCGTTGATGTTTAATAACTTTTCTGTCTTAATCTGAAAAAAGGGATTTCTTTATACATGTATTTTTAAATTTTGCTACACCTTTTTAAATACGCCATCTTCTAATATGTCTGAAAATCAAGATGTACAAACTCTGGCGGTTTCTGTTTCGAGACTTTTACCGCCACTTTTCTTTACAAATGTTCTAAAATTCATACTTCCCAACTTTGCAGACATTTACCTTGATTCATTTTTTTTTAAATAAACACAAATTTTACGGTTTCCGTTCTGTGACTTTTGCCGCCAGCTTTATTTGTTTTTGGTTTTTTTAAATTACCAATACTCGTTCTTCCAAACTTTGTAGACCTTTCCTCTGATTTAATATTTTAAAACTAAACGCAAACTTTACTGATGTCAAATTATAAATTTGCTAGTGTGGTTTCTTCATATATATGGTTTTGTGTATCGTATTTTATGCAGAACTAATATATCAATAGTTTCTATTTGACCAGCAATATTTCTTTATTTTAATTACTTTAAATACAAGGTATGTCAGTTTGTTGCTAATATCTAGATATATTGTACCCATTGGTTCTATAAATCTGTCTTCAATTTACTTGGATAAAATGTTTCCTCTCTCCTTGTCCCATAAAGAACTGGTTGATTTCTTAATGCAGTATCTGTTAATCTTGAGTAGTGAAACAAAGAATATCGCCACTTTATTATTTTTTTCTAATATGAAACGAAATAATCACTTAGCTTTGATATGTGAGCCGCGTCACGATAAAACCAACATAGTGCGTTTGCGACCAGCATGGATCCAGACCAGCCTGCGCATCCGCGCAGTCTGATCAGGATCCATGCTGTTCACTTACCAACTCTATGACAAGTAGAGAAACTGATAGCGAACAGCATGGATCCTGATCAGACTGCGCGGATGCGCAGGCTGGTCTGGATCCATGCTGGTCGCAAACGCACTATGTTGGTTTTGTCGTGACGCGGCTCAAATTGATTTTTTTGGTCAACTGTGAAACCCACAATTTAGATTTTTCTCGTATATTTTTTAATTTCATTCTAACGCGTGCGAAAAGCTAAATCTAAGGCTGTTATAGAAATATTTCTTTATCTTTATTAATGGTACATTTGATAAGCTAAACATATATTAACCAAGTAAATAAATTATGAGTATCATTTAGTTTTTCTCTCAATATTTACATTAAAATTTAAAGATATCAACCTGAGTGAAGCATGGTCGTTATATTTTACCTTAAATGAAAGCTTGCGTACAATAATTGTTAACATTTCTTTTGCAACATCTCGTTTTAACAATTTTTTTTTAATTAAATGATACAATGTCTTGTTGGCTGTAACCACAGCCAATATTTAAATGTAAGAAATGAAAAATGATGTCTTTTTTTAAAAATAAATAAATAAAGATTAATAAAACACACACAAATCCAAACACCGTTAGTTACTTCTTGCATGTCTGCCAGCCTGCTGATAGACGATTGATAAGTCAGTGTGAAAATTATCAAAGTTTCAAACTTTATTGGCAAATCAGTACAAAAACCTTTAGACACGCACACGCACGCACGCACGCACGCACGCACGCACGCACACACACACACACACACACACAGAAAACACATGTCGATTTAGTGTTTCATCGTATCAGAGCGGGAAGACTTTTTCTCCAGTATGAACTGTCCTAAAGTTTAAATGTGTCTATTTTCGAGTGCTATATAATATTTTTGAGTGCTATATAATATTTTGGAGTGCTATATAATATTTTGAGGTGTTATATAACCATACGCATATGCTATAGGTAATTGTTATTATTTCACCATATATCGGTAACTAATTGCTAATGCCCAGAGAACAGACATCAGTCGGTCATGCATAACACTCATCGTAAGGGGCAAAAGTTTTGCGTACAGTTAATTTATCGAACCAATTATCATGCGTACAGTAAGAAATACGGAAATATTGTGGATATATGCGAATAATTCTTTACGTTCTTTTTTCTTGATTTTATAGTTTTGCTTTTTTAGTTAACACGTTAATTAGTGCTATTACTAATCAAGTATCTGTTTCAATATATTTGTTATTGTATTCTTTTAAAATGTTTGTCAGGTTGCTGGTGGCATTTGAAGAAACAAATAACCTCAATAGCTTTCTCCTTACCATGAAATATATTCTTCATGTGTATCATACTTTGGGGACATTTCTCTTGAAAATGTGTCCGATTAAATCGTTTACATAATTATATACATGCATATATCGTTAACTGGAGTGCAGGACTATTAGTTACCTGGGGTTTCATGTTGTGACAACAGGGAACGTATATTTATTTTTGCCTATGATAGAAAAGAGAAAGAACTCTTTCTCATACACAAGTATATGGCCTGCTCCGCGTGCACTTTATTATTCGAACAAAATGTACAACATGCAACAAATATGTAATAGTTATAGTTCAGATTTTAAAAAATATGGAATTTATTGCAAGCGTAGCGTAGCGGAGCGCAGCAATAAGTTCTATATTTTTTAAAATATGAACTATTACTGGCTTACCGTTTGACCCACTTTCGTGGAATAAGTCACGTACAAAGTGTCTGTACAACGTTTGTTGTATTACTAGTATAGACTGACAGGCCAACAGGCCGGCAGAGCATCACATGACCGGATTGTTTTGACCTGTCAATCAAAGTCTTGCGTTTTTATGTATTTTATACATCATAAGTCATCATAGAGCAATTGTGTTTGGCATAATGAGTATAGATGGTGACTTTAACAAGAATAATATTTTTTAACCATTTTCTGTCGAATGTGCTGATGTGGTCACGGTTGCTTAATATTGATACACAGTATTTATATGCAGACACGAGCAAAGGAAATAACTCAGGTAAATATTTAATAAAAAGATTAATAATCTCGAATTCTCACAATATTTAACTGCATCATTATTTGAATGAAAATACAAATTGTTACATGGCCAGGCGCGCAGCTTTTCTACGCCCAACCAGCACAGAACCTCAAAGTAGATGACAGTAAAGTATTCAAACATAATATGGTTAATCTGCTTAAAATGCCGTTGCAATTATTAAAAAAGAAAAAAAAATGAAAATCATATTTAAGTGATTTATTTGATATTTGAAGGTCTGTTTGAAAAGCTTTTGTCGTCTAATGACATTAACAAGAAACAGACAATAAAGTGCCCTATAATTCAACGAAAAACAACAACTGGGCAGTGCACGGCTGAAAACCGGAGACTAAGCAAGAGCCTTGTGGAAATAGAGCAGTTCCGTTCATGTGCAGAAATGGATATTA
>NW_026861014.1:0-72623 GCF_026571515.1 Ruditapes philippinarum
AAATTTTAAAATTTTTGGAAGTCCAGCAAAACATCAGACCTTACAATATCAGCAATATTGAAATACTCGAGCCTTATTGAAATTTTATTTTCAGCTATCAAATTTATCATATGGAAATAAAAATATATACCTCAGGGCCCTTATCTTTGAAGACTACACATATATCTAGGTCACTCTGATGAAATCCAAATCCATTCATTGATGAACCAAACAACCGTAACTGTGCGTCTAATGATACAAGAAATAAATATAATTTAAACTAGAACATATTCTGTTTCTTTATCAATTTTTTATAAGGTCATTTTAGCCAATGATATCTGAGACAGGTTATTACATTCAACAACATTTGCTAGCTTTCAAGAATTAATGACACAGTACTTTTTCACTCATTTTTTCCATGAGTAAGCATCAAATAGCCATTAATAGATCATTTATTATAATTCACCATTCTATTGTGTCGATAATGAATCTATCATTAAGAAGTAGTGTAAAAAATATTTTTTAAAGTAAAACATACAGATAATTACCACACCCTATCCCCCCCTCCATTATTTTTTTAAATGAGGTTTCCATAAAAGAAAAATGTCAGTACAACAAAATCTCATAATAAACAAGATATGTTTGTAAAACATGTATGCCCCCTATCAGCAGCCAATTTGTCATGTGATCAGGTTATTATGCATGACTTCTGACCCAATAAAAACAAGCAATTAATAAGGGTTATCTAGTATCTACTTGTCATGACGAGTCACAAGGTAATAATTATTGTGACCCCATAGGTTGTGTGCAGCAATTAAAGTTATTAAAAATCTTACCAAATAATATATACATAAATTTTATTAATCACATAGGCCTCATTAATGACAGCCAAGTTGTTATATTACATAAGACCTTCAAATGTGTATACCAAAAGCACATAAAAATATCAACCAAGGCAACTTGAGTTGTTGAGTTATTGGTCAGAAACGGTCATTAAGGACAAGGTCAATATGACATTGACCCCTTGACCCCAAAATCAATAGGGGTCATCTACTGGTCATGACCAATCATCATACCAAGTTTGAAGTTCCTAGGCCTAAGGGTTCTTTAGTTATTGATCGAAAACCGTTTTTACCTACAAGGTCAATGTGACCTTGACCTTTGACCCCAAAATCAATAGGGGTCATCTGCTGGTCATGACCAATCATCATACCAAGTTTGAAGTACCTAGGCCTAAGCCTTTTTTAGTTATTGATTGGAAACCGTTTTTACCTAAAAGGTCAATGTGACCTTGACCTTTGACCCCAAAATCAATAGGGGTCATATGCTGGTCATGACCAATCATCATACCAAGTTTGAAGTTCCTAGGCCTAAGCGTTCTTTAGTTATTGATCAGAAACCGTTTTTACCTACAAGGTCAATGTGACCTTGACCTTTGACCCCTTGACCCTAATATCAATAGGGGTCATCTGCTGGTCATGACCAATCATCTTACCAAGTTTGAAGTTTCTAGGCCTAAGGGTTCTTTAGTTATTGATCGGAAACCGTTTTTACCTACAAGGTCAATGTGACCTTGACCTTTGACCCCTTGACCCCAAAATCAATAGGGGTCATCTACTGGTCATGACCAATCACCATATCAAGTTTGAAGATCCTAGGCCTAAGCGTTCTTTAGTTATTGATCAGAAACCGTTTTAACATACAAGGTCAATGTGACCTTGACCTTTGACCCCTTGACCCCAAAATCAATAGGGGTCATCTACTGGTCATGACCAATCACCATACCAAGTTTGAAGTTCCTAGGCCTAAAGGTTCTTAAGTTATCACTCGGAAACCATTTGGTCTATGGACCGATGGACTGACGGACAGACAAGTGCAAAGCAATATACCCCCTCTTCTTCGAAGTGGGGGCATACTTATTATGTGTCCAAGAATGTACGCTTCAACTTACAGAATGAAAATGTTATCTACAGGGTAAGACAAATATCAAATCAATAGCCAAGACAAAAATACATCTCCCATTTCCTATGTGTTGACAGAAAATAAAAATGTTACACTACTTACCAGGATATAAACCTTGTATGTGAACTTCAAGGTTTTTCCTCACAAATTCTCTTTCACTAATTTCATCTTTAGTCAACTTGAAATCTCCTGTAATACATGATTGGACATTTATGAATCATTTTAGAAACCTGAATTTCTATTTTAGGAGAAACAGGTTACCTTTTTCATATGTTTCCTATGCCTAATTATTAACTAAGTGTAAGCAGTTTGTGAATAAAAGTATGAGTATTTTTTTTGGAATATAAGACACACAAGCAAGTATTAAACAGTTCTACAAAATGAACAAACCTGGAACTCCTTTAATGACAGTGGTGAGTAGTTGAAGATGTGTTTTGGATACAGGTGGAAGTTTCTTCAAGACAGGAAGCTGATCCTCTGGACAGTTGGATTTCAAATGTCCTTCTTTCTCACATATTGGACAGAACACAGATGGTCCCTACAGATTATCAATTATCTTCAGATGATTCAACATTACAAAGCGAATATATTACCAGAAGACAAGATCAAGAAAGAGTATAGGGTGTGTATTGCAATTAAGTTATAAAATTTAAATATTTCAAATGATTTAGTTTAGTACAATAGACAAAGAGTTATAACAGCAGCTCAATTTTAATATGAAATACAACATTTGAATGTTCTTTAAAAAAAACAACTATGTAATACTAAAGTAGTAGATATCAAATTACAAAATGTAGATCACTTAAGAACAAACTTTTTAAAGATAAGATAAATTCAAACATCAAAAGAATTTTTAAAGAAACAAAATATATGTAGTACCTTTCCATCAGTCAAGGTCTCAGAATCAAACAGAAAATTATATTGTGCACCAATTGGACTTGACACTCTTTTCTCTGTGTTTGCTAATGGACTAGAACCTGGGGACTCTTCCTCCATGTCATCATCAGAACTAAGTCCTGAACTTGTATCTGATTCATCAAGTGTTTGATGAACTGTTGTCTTATCTATCACCTTATCACCTGACCCTACAGTAACATCTTTAGCTTCAACAGTTTCATCAATACTATACTTCATTTCAATACTAGAATCAGCAATCACAGAATCTATTATTGTGTCTAAAACATCTTTTGCAAGATTATTTGCATTCTGAAAACTGTTAACCAAGTCATCTTCTTTACATTGACTATCAGATTTGTAAGGTTTTTCAGTGAGTACACTTTCTGTTAATTCCGACCTATCAAGTGTATTGTCAAGACCTTCATGCTCATCTGTTCCACAATCTGAGCACTTATTAACATGTTCCACTGACCCTTGTACAACATGTGTACCAGCAGCAGAATGTTCTCTATCACAGACAGGTTTAACGTCATGTCTACATGATTTCACTATCACATTTTGAGACTTACAAAGAACACACATATGACATGAATTACACTGTTTTTCATCATTGTCCTTATCATTTATTGATATTTCCTTTAATTGAGGAACTATATCATCAACTTGTGTATCATTACTTGTATCTTCATCAAGTTCTACAGAAGATTCAAACTTCTTTTGTTTACATTCCTCAAGGAACAGGTTTTCTTTTATACTAATATCACTATCAGTTTCCTCATCATTTGAAATACAATCCTTATCTGAAAGCTCCTTCTGAATTGTCCCAATATTTTCAGCTCTCTCAATTTTAGTATCTGCCTTTGATTCCGTCCCAGTCTGTTCCTCAGAGTTGTGACTTTTTTCTATTGACTGTAGTCTAGATTTAATCTCATTCTCTTTTGCTTTATGACTTGTGTTTCTTTTACATTCATAGTACTGAGAGATATTTTGATGTGATGTTGGCAGACTAAAGTAGAGACATGCTTTACGAAGGCAGTTGTAGAAATAATCAAACATTCTTAAGTTCTGAAGAGATCGTGCTACATTTCTTTTATTAGAAAATGGATCTGAAATATAAACAAATATAATTAAACCAAATCTTTTGGCAAGAGATAAATTCATCTAAACATAACTAAACACAGGGATTGGAATAGAATTATGTAAGTCAGCAGAATTACCTTCAATCGCAATTCTTCTACTCTTCCATTTTTTCTCAGCTCTAGGTATGACCTTTAGTGACCTTACACAAATAATGTTCTCTGCTAGGTCAAAGTTCACACCATAGTACATCAGTAAATCTTTCCATAACATGCCCACTGTGTACTCATTGTCCGATGTCCAAACCTAAAATAACATATAAAAATATTAATAAAACTGTAGGATTTCAGTATTTCATTTTGAAGACGAGTCTGTGATATCATAACAAATGTATGCTACACAATTATCATAATCAAGAAAAATCTTATTTCAATATGCTGCAATACATTTGTGTTAAGTCATTTGCTACAACTGAACATGACAAACTATAATATATATATAGTACATATGTTATTTGCAAAACCGTTATAACCTCCGTTTTCAGTTCCTGGATCATATTGTCAACATCTGCTTTTGTTTTTGGTTTCTTCAATGCTTCTTCAGACAAATCCTGAAAATATCAAACATATAAAACATATTACAAGGCAAAATACTAACACTGTTAACAAAATATTCAAGACAAAGAACACTTTTTCAATAAATTTTTTTTAACAAAAAATTTTTTTAATTTTTTTTTTAAACTAAGAAATTTTAAAAACATTTTCTCTAAAACAAAACAAACACAAAAACAGGTACAAAACATTAAGAGTACAAGGACATTATTTTGTTACCTTCCATAGAACAGGTAAAACTGGTGGCTGGCACTGCTGCAGGTAAAATATGGTCATCAGACCAAAACAATAAGCTGGAAGTGATCCATTATCCTGATTATCTACCTCACATATCTATAAATAATCAAAAATTCAAGATTTTGTTTATGTACCTCATGTATCTATAAATAATAATAAAACATTACATGACAGAAGCAATTTATAGATGAAATAATTACCATCCTTTAATAACAACAGTAGCTTTTAACTTTGAGAAACAATAAATACTGACATGAATTATGTGCACTTTGTAATAATTTCTTTTAAAAGCAGGCAAATGCAACCTCACTCATTATACTTACCTTCCCCCAGTATTTGAATTAAAATGCCAAAAATTTCCCCCCCAAACTAAACATCAAAGTGGGGGAAATATAGGGAAGATTTTGACTTTTCCCGACATGCTAACTGATTACCAACAGTAATCTGGCACGAGAGAGTACCACAAGGGGAGGTAAAAAGCACTGATGGTACCTTTGCTTGGAAATCACTCTTTACATTGGTAAACTTTTCTGAAATAAAGCAATATATCTTATTAGAGTGAGGGACAGTATTTGAGTGCTTGCTTCATGTAAGCCTATGGCAAGTTATATGACTTGGAACAGTTTAATTCCAGTCTATATGAAATCATAACCAGTGTATAATTCATTTTCATCAGATGATATAAATCCTAAAAACATTAAAATTATGGTAAAATTACTGTATAAAACACCCTCTTTGAAACATTAAACATGTACAATACAAGAAAAAATGTGATGGTTAAATAACATTGAAAACAATCAATCAAGAGTAAAATATACACCTTCAGAAAAAATAAAATAAATGCATAAATACATAAAGGATATTGAATGAGTGTTGGTTTAATACTAAATTTATTGAGTTGAATAAAATCATATATTGCGAGCCTCTGGCGAGCATAATATTGTTTATTCAACAAGTTAAACTGTTAAAATGAGTAATTTTTCAATGACGCGCTAACATTAGCACACTTTAACGATATGTCAGCGCAAATGATGTCACATCAAAGTGTTATTACACTAGTGTAATATTGTTTTTATTAAATGGCTTTATTACACTCCTGCGCCGCGGTTTATGTGATAAACAATTTTATTTACATCAATATACATGTTGTGAAATGGAAACTTGAAGATTAAAGTCATGTGTACATGTAAACAATTATTATAAATGGATATGTTACCTGACTGTTCTAATATTCTATAGACCTCAGAGAGACACAGTGCCGGATTAGCACCTTGTGGCAGGACAAGGTCCATGTTAACATCAGCTGTCTTTAATCCTAGTCCAGTTACTGATGATCCAAACAGACATAAACTCAAATCTGTTAATATAAATACAGTAGTCTGCATTGTTTACATTATAAGAAATTGTGCTTCTATGTTATATTTTTCAATAACAGATTTAATTACATATTTGCGTTGGAAAGTGAAAATATATTCGATAATTTATACAGTAAAATAATATTTGATAATTTTCACTATAGCCAAACTATAATTGAATGCAGATGAAAATAATATTTCATAATTACATGGAATTATCAACAGGAATAAATTCAATTGTATGTAAATTTTGCTTCTTTAGGAGAAGCAAGTAAATAACTGCATACATTCTGTTAAAAAAACATAACAAAATTTGAGAACTTTTACAGAAAAAAATTTCAACACTGGTACAGTCATGTGATGACATCATGAAAAAAATGATACATTTCACTTTTGAACACCCAACTACATGTATTATATTTTCACTTGCGGTTACGCATCTGGTGTCCACTCAGTTAAATATATTTTGATCTTACATGCAAAACAAACAAATATCCTCTATATGTTCTTGAGTTAATCAAATTAGATGCAAATTTTACTGTCATGTAAGGAAGGTAAATATCTTATGTTTTAAATTAATATTTTATAACTAGTTATTCCAAATATCAAATGTAAAATCTTGTTGAAAAATCTTGTCAGTACTTTGTACAAACTTCAGTATACTTGCCTTTCTATTAGTATGATTCTTCATGTCAATATACTATAACAATATAAAACAGTGTCCTCTAATAGACTAAAGACCTTTAAACACTGAGCAACATAAAAAAGAAAATGTAAATGCTATGTTAACATTTTTTTCTTTTTTGTTTTGTTTGTTTTTTATTACATTAACCTTGAAATCAACAAATACATGAAGATAGTAATTATCTGACCAGGTATTTTCTCCCTGAGATAGTCCTGTATCAGATCAGCCTGGGTCCGTCTGTACTTCAACTCTTTGTCTGTCAAACCATGTATAATGTAAATATTCTCTACCAGACAATCTAAAGCTTCTATATGCCTTTCTGATGGGTGCGGCAGGTTCTTCAACATTTTGTCTTGTACCATTATCTTTAAATGATAATTCATTTTAAGTGACTTAATTAATATGAAAATATTATTAGATGTCAGGACTAACATATTAACTTCATAGGACACATGTAATGTAAAATTATGAACAAAGTTTCATAATCAACACACATTTAGACCTGTATTTCTTATTATATATGCAACGAAACTGAACCCTTGCATTCTGGCCTTATAATACAATATATTATAAAAGACAAACTTGAGCACAATAAAACTCAATCATTAAATATTGACTGTAATTTTATTCTAATTGGCAGTTTTATGCACTTAGGTTCCA
Organism: Ruditapes philippinarum; assembly: GCF_026571515.1. Classification (NCBI taxonomy): domain Eukaryota; kingdom Metazoa; phylum Mollusca; class Bivalvia; order Venerida; family Veneridae; genus Ruditapes; species Ruditapes philippinarum. The sequence goes on from NW_026861014.1 coordinate 7,464, forward strand.
TCTACACTAAGCTGTGTTTTATAAACCACAAGATTTAAAATCAAACAGAAGATGATATGGCTAACAAAGGCAATAAGAAGAACAAATTATTATTCTGCGATTTTCATTTGCTTATGCAACAAAAAAAGGAAATCTGACTTCTTAATAAAATTTACCAATTGAATAAATCTTAATATGGCCTTTGGTCATATAATTACAATTATTACAAGAAGATTCAGTGAATATTCAAGTTATGTTACAGTCACCTCTGCATTTGACCTTGGTGAATATCACAGGAGCCAGGTCTACAGACTTGGACATTCATCTCATCATCATGCAATAATTGTAAACAACTGATTCCTTTATATACCTCTTTCTTCCTTCTATGCCTTTTATCATTAGCATGTTGTCTACATGTTGGGATATTGTCACAGTGATATTCACACAGTCGACAAAAGTACTTGGCATTCACAAATTTAGCAGATTTCTGAAAATTGTAAGACAGCAAGAAGCATATATTTAAACTGTTGCTATGATCACCAATTATCAAAGAATAGTTGTTTCAATTATAACAATGATATGCTAAGTTGAACAAATGATAAATTGTTTATTCCATTAAACTGAGTGATAGAATTCATTATTACAAGACAATACAGAATAAGGAAAGTTGACATGATGAATAACGTCAGGAGTGACATTAATTAACCCATTACTTCATATACACGCCTTTTTCACCCCCCCCCCTTTTTTGTTGTCTCAAATGATGAAAAATGCCTTATTTAGGCCCCAAACACTTGTTTTTGTTTGAGAAATGTTGTTAAAAAAAGTGACCTCTTTTTCGGCGCGGCCCCCCAACCAAAAGATACATCATCGCCAAGAAAATTTTGGACTTGTGAGAGGCTGTAAATGACCCCAGAATGATCATAAGGTAACATGTAACCAACGTTGAAAAGCATTTGACTCTATCTCAATCCATTGAGAAGTTGCAGCACTTTGAAATCAATTTTGATGGAAAAAATCAACGCAAAATAGTGATTTTTGGCAATTTTGAGATGTCCCCTCGTTGCCATGGTAACAGAAAATTTAAGCCTGATCATGTTGTTGCAAGGGCAATGGTCCAGTCAACATTTGTGCCAAGTTTGATTAGTGTTGAAGCAGTTTTTATAGTATTATAGCAATTTGAACTTGTAACGGGAGACTTTTCAATGAAAACAGCCATTTTTCACAAAATGCTCATGAAGTAATGGGTTAACAAAAAAAATCTTGAAAATTACATCTTTGTTCAACATACATGTAGTTCATCACATTTTATTGATTCTATTTCTATTAGCATGTTAGAATGGAAATAGATATCACTGTTTCTTGGCTTGTAGTAAAATAATGCATAATTTATTGTTAAAATGCTATGTTACTTATCACTCAAGTGTACATTCTTTTATTCTACATTAACAAATTCAAAATTGATATCTATATCCTAAGTAACATATAAATAGTTATGTATAACACCAACCTTTTTCAGTGGAAAAATCTTTTCTTTTTCAAGCTCATTTAAAATAGCAGGAGTCAATTTGTCATCTAAATCTATAAGTAAACATAACAATTACAAAAACAATAAAATATTAATTCATTACTGGAGTTATTAACCTTATTAACACCTTTGATTAAAAGCATTTCTAACATGAAAAAAATTTTAACCTAAAAAAAAACAAGAGCTGTCACTGAAAAGTGACTTACGCCCCCCAAAAGGAAGCTTTGACATGTGCCAAAACAATTCAAGCGGAAAATCAAGATACTATGCACAACTAGGCTTGGTGATTAACAATTCTGTGAAGTTTCATTCAAATCTCCTAGGGATTTTGGCAATGAAGCGTGATCAAGCTTATTTTACTCAAAAGTTGATTTTTAAGGGGCCATTACTGTGTCAAAAAATTGAGGGGAAAATCAAGAGAGTATGCGCAACTAAGCTTGTTGACAAACAATTCTCTGAAGTTTCACTGACATCCCCAGCGCTGTTGGTGGTGTAGCAAGGACAAGCTTATTTTACTTGAAAATTGATCATTAGGGGGCCATAAATGTGCCAAAAAAATTCAAGCTGAAAATCAAGATGCTATGAAGACAAATTATCCAGTGAAGTTTCACTGGAATCCCCAAGCGGTTTTGGTTATGAAGCGTGGACAAGCTTATTTTACTCAAAAATTGACCATTAAGGGGCCATAACTTTGCCCGAAAAATTCAAGCTGAAAATGCACAACTATACTTGGTGACAAACAATCCTGTGAAGTTACATTGAAATCCCCCAGCAGTTTTGGTTATGAAGTGCGAACAAGATTTATATACACGTAAGTTGACCATTAATGGGCTATATTGTGATCAATTGTGCCAAGTTATTTAAAACAAAATTTCAGCTGTTCAAAAGTTTTGGAGTGGCCACAAAATGTAGACTTTATAACATTTGACCTTCAAGTGTAACCTTCACCTTTTGGGTAGCAACCCAATTATTGCGCTCTGCATGTCGTCTCATAATGGTGATCAGTTGTGCCAGGTTATTCCAAAAAATTTTCAGCCATTAAAAAGTTATGGAGTGGACACTAAATGTATAGACTTTTTTATTATTAAATGAAGGCTTTTTAACATTTGACCTTTGTGACCTTGACCTTGGATACAGAAACCCAATTATTGCGCTCTGCACATCATCTCATTATGGTGATCACTGTGCCAAGTTATTTGAAAAAATTTTCATCGGTTTAAAAGTTATGGAGCGGACACGAAATGTAGACTTTTTGTTAAGAAATGAAGACATTTTAACATTTGACTTTAAGTGTGACCTTGACCTTGTAGCCATCAAATTTTTGCACTCTGCACATCAGCTCATTATGGTGATCAATTGTCCCAAGTTATTTGAAAAAATTTTCATCGGTTTAAAAGTTATGGAGCGGACACTTAAGTGTTACGGACGGACAGACAGATGGACGGACAGACGGAGGCCATTCCTATAACCCCTTTCCGCTATGCGGAAGGGGATTAAAAATTGACCATTTAGGGGCCATAACTGACCAAAAAAAAAAAAGAGCAAAAAATCAAGATACTATGCACAACTAGGCATGGTGACAAACAATCCTGTAAAGTTTCACTGAAAACCACCAGCAGTTTAGGAGATGAAGCTCGGACAAGATTACCGGACAGACGGACAGTGCGATAACTATATGTCTCCCTTCAGGTGCTTAATTAATAAAGACAACTCACTATATTTCAATGTGTCCTATTTTCCAAAAAAGACATCATAATCAAAATATCTTACATCTTGCTCTATGGAAGTCAGAATTGTATAATTTTTTGTGTGAATTATTTCCCTGATCCTCTTCTTTCTTATTAGAATTTTGTTTCTCTTTTTCTCTATCTTCAGTCACACCTGTCCCAGTATTTGCATTTTTCTCCTTTTTTGCTTTTTTGTTCTTTTTCTTAGCAACTGGTTGGCTTCCTTCTACAACCGAAACATTAAAATAAAATATTACAACAAATTTTGTAGCAAAGCTAATAAATGATTATTCTCATTTTTCCATGTTGAATACCTAAGGTCATAGCAGAACTGTGTACAAGCCTTGTATATCTGGGCTACCAGGAGTGTTTAGGTGCAACAAGTGAAGCAGTTGTACAAACCTCCTATATCTGGGCTACCAGGAGTATTAAGGTGTAACAAGTTAAGCAGTTGTACAAACCTCCTATATCTGGGCTACCAGGAGTATTAAGGTGTAACAAGTGAAGCAGTTGTACAAACCTCCTATATCTGGGCTACCAGGAGTGTTTAGGTGCAACAAGTGAAGCAGTTGTACAAACCTCCTATATCTGGGCTACCAGGAGTTTTTAGGTGCAACAAGTGAAGCAGTTGTACAAACCTCCTATATCTGGGCTAGCAGGAGTGTTTAGGTGCAACAAGTGAAGCAGTTGTACAAACCTCCTATATCTGGGCTACCAGGAGTATTAAGGTGTAACATGTGAAGCAGTTGTACAAACCTTGTATATCTGGGCTACCAGGAGTATTATGGTGTAACAAGTGAAGCAGTTGTACAAACCTCCTATATCTGGGCTACCAGGAGTATTAAGGTGTAACAAGTGAAGCAGTTGTACAAACCTTGTATATATCTGTGCTACCAGGAGTATTAAGGTGTAACAAGTGAAGCAGTTGTACAAACCTTGTATATATCTGTGCTACCAGGATTATTAAGGTGTAACAAGTGGAGCAGTTGTACAAACCTCCTATATCTGTGCTACCAGGAGTGTTTAGGTGCAACAAGTGAAGCAGTTGTACAAACCTTATATATCTGTGCTACCAGGAGTGTTTAGGTGCAACAAGTGAAGCAGTTGTACAAACCTCCTATATCTGGGCTACCAGGAGTATTAAGGTGTAACAAGTGAAGCAGTTGTACAAACCTTGTATATATCTGTGCTACCAGGAGTATTAAGGTGTAACAAGTGAAGCAGTTGTACAAACCTTGTATGTATCTGTGCTACCAGGAGTATTAATGTGTAACAAGTGAAGCAGTTGTTCAAACATTGTATATATTTGTGCTACCAGGAGTATTAAGGTGTAACAAGTGAAGCAGTTGTACAAACCTCCTATATCTAGGCTACCAGGAGTATTAAGGTGTAACAAGTGAAGCAGTTGTACAAACCTCCTATATCTGGGCTACCAGGAGTATTAAGGTGTAACATGTGAAGCAGTTGTACAAACCTTGTATATATCTGTGCTACCAGGAGTATTAAGGTGTAACAAGTGAAGCAGTTGTACAAACCTCCTATATCTGGGCTACCAGGAGTATTAAGGTGTAACAAGTGAAGCAGTTGTACAAACCTTATATATCTGTGCTACCAGGAGTGTTTAGGTGTTTCAAGTGAAGCAGTTGTACAAACCTTGAGTAACAGGACCGCCAGGTTCCTCTTGGTGTTGCCGATGTTGATGGTGAGGATGATCAGGATCTAAATGAGTTTTTTTCTTCTTCTTTTTCTTTGCTGCTTGTTTTTCCTGCTTATTGATGCTTGGCTACATTTGAAAGGGAATATTATGAGTTAGTAATCATGTAATACCAGTGTACAAGTAGCATTAATTACTGAACTTTGCTAGTATTGACATTTGGATCATTTTGTAAGATGCAATATCTTATTTAATGAACACTTGTAGTCAATTCAAAATTTTCATGTATCATCTTAATTAATTGCATGTAGACATTATTGTCATTATGAACTGAACAAAAAAATCTTAAGAGTAAAAAGATCAAAATCATTTGTGAAAATATATCTGCCTAAAATAAATCTAACTAATACAATATTCAACTGCTTTATTTTTAAACTTGTACATTGTATTAAAGTTATCATTTTACCTTTGTAGACTTTATGTCCAATAAATCCTCCTTTGTTACAACTACAGCTGATGGCATATTCAACATTCTTTTCAAATCTGCCTCTATTTCATGAGTTTCCTTCATTTGAGAAGTACTTTGTTGATGTTTATTCCCAATCATTTTCCTAAGCTCTCCTTCAATATCTTCTGTGCTCATTTTCTTTGCCATTATATTTTATATGAATCCTTACAAAAATATTGAATAAAAGATATCATAACAAAAAAACTGTACCATATAAATATTTATAATTCAGGGTAAAAAAGTAATTTGATTCTGCATCTATTTCAAGTATGGAAGATTTATGATAAACAGGCTTTTAACACATTTTGGTTGATTGCAGTGAAACCAAATATATGAACATAGGTAAAGATAACAGGCGCAATCAATTGCTCAACTGATGATGCTATTATGAAGGATTATACGAGATACAGACATAGTTGAATTGTTTAGGCTGTTTCCGAGGAATTTCCTCTAATAAGTTACGAAACCATCCGATACTATACTATAGTAGATGCTAACAGACACCACGGAGACAAACGACAATTGACGCATGCCCGGACATTAAACTTGTATACTTTTCCTGTGTTTAAAAGACGAACAGTGCACAGTAAAATGAACAATTAATATAACAAATAAATTGACCCGTGACATAAGTAGGTCACATTTGGTGTGTCATTTTTTAACCAAGCTATATAACTCATAAAATATTTACCTATTCTTCAGAAATAGGATTTTCATTTTTTAAAAAGAAAACCCGGCTATTTTTCAACTGTAATTTTAATAGTTTTCTAGCATTTTCTAGTATTACATTACCTGACATGGTGACATATTTTAAATGCGAGCATATATTAAGTTAGAAATGAATAACTTTGATAGTTTCTGGGAAAACGTATTTTAACTAAAAGGTTAACAACAACTAAAAATCTCAGTTGGAAATGTGGCATAATTTTGCATAAAATAATGTTTCGATTATCTGCCTTTTTGAAATGGCATCCCTTTTATGACTATAAACATGTATGCCAAGTTTGAAGTGTTTAGTTTTTATACTTTCAAAAAATTTACTTCAATGGAAAGGTTAACCAACACCAACTCTTTGAGGGTCATGACCTCCTTAAACTGTATTATTTTTACTTGATAGTGTACTTCAATTACAACATTAATTTAAAACAAAAATTTAACAGTTTGTTTACGTCCATTACAATGAATATATTCTTTTCTCACCCTCACTAATTCCCCAATTCTTATTTCCTCCCCGACTACTACTGTATACACTGGATCAAATTTCAAACTTCTCAATTTTTCGAAAAATCTTACTTTCATTTTCAATTTATTAGGAGTTACATTAGCCAGTGTTAGCATCAATGCCAATGGTATGCTATGTTAAACCTATGTATGTATGTATAGGTTCAATATTCTACATTTAACAATTCAAAGTATTTTTCTAATACAAGTCGTACATGTAATGATGTATGATGTAATCTAGTATCAACATATTATAAAATCTATCGAAAATAAATTGGTTAATTATCTTAGTTTTTACATTATTTCACCAGAAAGACATCTTGTCACAAACTAAAACTTCGTCAAATTTGAAAATAAAAGAAATGGTTCACCTTTAAATATCAACTATATTTATTAATTCATTAAATAGCTTTGTAAATCAATACATCTTTTTAAAGGGCTTGTTTTTAAATTTTTACTGGCCGCAGCCATAAGAAATGCTGCATTGTGGGTTTACTAGACTGGTGTTAAAAACATTTATATTTTCAATGGTTTATGCGCGGAATGATTAAAATGCAACGGAATGACCGGTACCACTAAAATACGCAACGGAGATTTTTTGGCGCAACGGACGCAACGGGCGCAACGGAGATATTATTTTTAGAAAAACCGGCACAACGCCTTTTTTAAAAGTCAATGTGCTATATTTAAGCATCTAAAATGATTGTTTATAACTATTTAGTAAGTAAGTTTTAAAATATTTCATAAATTGTATATGTTTAATTGCACTGAAGGGTCATATGCCTGGCGAAATGGAAATTTCATGGCGCAACGGAGATATTTTTTTTCAGAAAAAACGACACAATGCCTTTTTTAAAGTCAATATGCTGTATTTGTGCATCTAAAATGATTGTTTAGCATTATAAAGTAAGTATGATTTCAAATGTTTCATAAATTGTATACACTGAAGGATTATGATATGCCTGGCGAAATGGATATTTCATGGCGCAACGGAGATAATTTGGGAAAATCGGCACAACGTTTGTACTATTGTACTATTATATGAAATTAATTAACACCAATGTTATTTGAATAAATAAATTTAAAAAAAAATATTTAAAAACCTTAATCGTATATCAATTAATCAAAGAGCTGCAATATTGATGTTGTAAAGGATTGTGTGCCGCCGAAATGGACATTTTGTCTGCGCAACGGAGATTTTTTTTTTTGGCTCAACGGAATCAATGTTAGTCCGAATTAAGTAGTTATATGAAGAAGTAAATCATTAAAGATATTAACTGAATTACTGAAGTGGTGTAATACATGTCTGTTTTATTAATTTAGAAATGGAATTAAATACGGTTTTATCGCTATGGCTGACACTGAAAGACATGTATGGATTTTACAATCTGTTTCATTTTTTCCCGTTCAATTCGTTATTTTTACGAAAAGTACCGTAATAGCTTTTCTATACATAATTTTCAGAATTTTACTTGAAGAATACGAAAAGTCCGTAAAGCATACGCTGTTGACTTTGTAATCTTAACAATAAATTACCAAATTTCAACAAAACGTTCATAAAGGGCTTTATTGATGCACAAAGAAATACGATTTTTTTCCGTCATGGCTGATATTCGAATGATTGTAATATTTTATGCATTTTTAAAATTAAAAATAGTAACTATACAACATATTTATTGTTTGATGTAATTATTAAAATAGTAAAACGACATGCCTGTAGAATTTGCTTAGACTTTCCATTTTAAAACATAAGATAATTAACTTGAACGTTACTTATAACAATTCCTTCCCAATCAGAAAACCCCGTTAATCAAATGCAGCTACTGTTTATTTAGCGAAACAACAGCAATTTGGTGATTGGCAGAATGTTTATCACGGGTGTTAAGTACCGATAATTAAATTACCAATGACACGTGGTTGATGTTTATTGGACAAGCGTTTTCACACCATTTAGATAATGTGATTAAGAGGAACATGTATTGACTTTAAGGTATTACATATTTTTTATAACTTATTATTGTCGAAAATATTGCTTTTGAAGCTTATTATGCCATATTTCACTCAAACTATGAGAAAAATTGTGTATATGAAATGTGAGACGTAATAAAACATTTTGGAGCCTGAATCCGCCACTGATAACGGTCAAGTTTTCTTTTACAAGTGTTAAAATTATTAAACACCCGTGCCATACTCGTGCACGATACGTTGCTAATTGCTTACAATTCTCGCGTTATTGATTACCGTTTGTCAATATAACAATTATGAAATATTTTGATTGCTTTTGATGAAATATACAATTTATACGCAACAAACAGTTATTGAAAAGGTACACAATGATTAATGAAAGATAATAAATTAATAAAATAATATAATATGATAAAACTGTTATGATAATCCCCGTTGTGCTGAAATGTGTCCATTTCGCCGTAATTTAAATATCTTTTACAATATCCTATTTTCAACATTTTCTAAAATAAAGGAAAGTAAATCATTTTTAAAAGACTGTTACTTATTATTCTCAAATTCTTAAGTTATGTTTACATAAGAACTACCCGTTATGCAAATCTTCATTTTCCATTGCGCCGAAATTATGTCCATTTCGCCGTCCATTTAGAATCTGATATATTCAGTATTCTACCTAATAAAATCAAACTTATACAGTATATGTAAAAAATATGTATAAAATATCAACAATACCAACTTATATGATTATTTTATGTTTTAGACATAAAAAACAGTACACAGTTTTGAAAATAAAATCTCCGTTTCGCAATAATCCATCGGCGCAACGGAGTTTATGAAAGGTATAACAAAAATACAATGAATGTTTATAATAAAAAAAATACTGAACATTGATTCTGTAATATCAACATATTACTTTATTTAGTTAACTAATGCAAATTCAATTAAAAATTATGTATAGAAAAGCTATTACAGTACTTTTCGTAAAAATAACGAATTGAACGGGGAAAAAATGAAACAGATAGTAAAATCTATACTTGTCTTCCAGTGTCAGCCATAACGATAAATACGTATTTCATTCTATTTTTAAATGAATAAAACAGACATTTATAACACCACTTCAGTAATTCAGTTAATATCTTCAATGATTTACTTCTTCATATTACTACTTAACTCGGACAAACATTGTTTTCTTTTTAAATTCCGTTGCGCCAAAAATAAAAAATCTCCGTTGCGCAGACAAAATGTCCATTTCGCCAACACACAATCCTTTATGTACAACATCAACATTGCAGCTCTTTGATTATTTGATATACGATTAAGGTTTTTAAATCTTTTTTTTTTAAATTTATTTATTCAAATAACATTGGTGTTAATTAATTTCATATAATAGTACAATAGTACAAACGTTGTGCCGATTTTCCCAAATTATCTCCGTTGCGCCATGAAATTTCCATTTCGCCAGGCATATTATAATCCTTCAGTGTATACATATACAATTTATGAAACATTTGAAATCATACTTACTTTATAGTGCTAAACAATCATTTTAGATGCTCAAATACAGCATATTGACTTTAAAAAAAGGGGTTGTGTCGGTTTTTCTGAAAAAATATCTCCGTTGCGCCATGAAATTTCCATTTCGCCAGGCATATGACCCTTCAGTGCAATTAAACATATACAATTTATGAAATATTTTAAAACTTACTTACTAATTAGTTATAAACAATCATTTTACAGGGCTCGACACTAACGATGGTCCGTTAGCCCGAGGCTACCAATTTTCCCCAAGGACTACCCGAGTTTCCAAGCTGGGTATCCCGTCGGGCTACTCAAAATTTCAGTGACCTGATGTCTCTAAATTCACTAAAAATAATTAATAAAATAACATTTTTTTAGGCTATGATTCAAAACGAAAGATAAATTCATCTTACTAGTAAATAATTAGCCGTTAGGTCACTAGTGTCAGTCACAGCAGACGCATAATAGATTCTATTTAAAATCTCTATAAAGTTGCGAAAAGTGAAACCGGAAGTCCAACTTAATTGCCGATTTTTCCAGCCTACTCCAATAGAATTCTTTGTCTATTAAACATTTCAATGAAAATATTTGCTTATATTGGAACCCTTTCAAGGGTTTTAACTTAAAAGAATATGATTTGTTGATTGATGTAAATCACACTGACAATGATAACCAAAATAAACGTGTTGTCTGAAATAGATCTAATTTCGGATGTAATTTATTCGGACATGAAATTATTGATTGGGAAAAAATCTCTTTATAAAAAAAGAGAAGAAAAATGTTTAAATCTCTTTAAAAAAGAGAAAAGAAATATTCTAAAGTATTTGTAATTGTCTTTGCCATAACTTCACAATGTTGTCAGCATTTCTTAATCATGTACAAGCAAATGTAAGCAATAATGCCAATACATGTATATGAAGAAAACAATTGTTAACAAATACTAATACCCTAGGCATAAAAAACTAAGGCAATATAGTTTGATTAAATGGCTTTACATTTCTAATTTTGTGTTTAAATCAGGAACAACAGATATTAATCTAATGTCCCTATTTAAATCTTCTGACAGTTAAATAACTGAATTACTAGCACTAGTAAAAGTTTGTTATTCTGATATTTTGCTGTTTTATGTCTGACAAAATAAGTTTGTAGAATAAATCAATTAGAGTAAAGACAAACATATTTTGTTCTTGTCCAAGCTTTTTACTTCTGTTTTGAATTTAAAAACACATCTAAAAGGTCATACATTATCTATACCTGAAAGTAGATTTGTAAGCTCTATTGAAAATTTTTTTTTATACAAAAGCCAGGTATTACATAAATTTAAAACTGACATACTTATTTAGCTCATATTGCCAATATATTCTCCCCTTCCCTATAAGCTGTCAATAATATAAGCTGAGCTGATTGCCTAGCAATTTTATTTGCAACACACCTTAGTAATTCATGGCTAGAACCCTTTCAAAACCTATTGACTTGTGTGTCACACTGCCATATTTTATAACAAAAATATGTAAAAAAATTGTTGATGATGACTTTGAAGAGCTCAGAGGCTAGCCAGAACCTACATCTCATGCAGAGTAAAGCTTACAAACTTTTAATAGATCTTATATGATTTATCTATTGGTGATTTTTTCCAATAAATTTGAAGAGATCTCATGTTATTGTTTTCTTATCTTCAGATACATACACTCAAAATGCATTTAAATAGAATAAGAAACATTTTTTTATGTTTAAAAATGAGGACTACCTAGATTTGCCAAGGACTACCTGATCCTCAAAGTAGGTAGTCCTTCTGACTACCCCTAAAAAAAGTTAGTGTCAAGCCCTGTTTTAGATGCTTAAATAGCACATTGACTTTAAAAAAAGGCGTTGTGCCGGTTTTTCTAAAAAAATATCTCCGTTGCGCCCGTTGCGTCCGTTGCGCCAAAAAATCTCCGTTGCGTATTTTAGTGGTACCCCGGAATGACTAACATCCGTCGCGAGATGCAAAACGGGCGCAACAAATTGCAACTTGCCGGCCTCTTTCCATCTGACATGGAAAAATATAATACATACAAATCAATAATTACTTTTTTCACGGTCAAGTTTAAACAATTGTAAAATATTAAAAAATCATCACAAGCAAAATTTAGCAGACTATAAACGGATTTTCATTTTTTAAAAAGAAAACCCGGCTATTTTTCAACTGTAATTTTAATAGTTTTCTAGCACAAAGTTTAACCCTTTACTAAGAAATAAGAAAATAATTTTTTTTTCATGTGTAAAGTAAATACCTTATATTTAGAATTAGATCTACTATATTTTGCATCTTATCAGTGGCCATATTTTTTGCCACCCATTCACATTTTACCTGCATGTCTTATCAGCAATTTGTTACTATTAATAGATTTCATAACAATAACACGGAGCGTGTCTATAAGAGAATAAAGATTCATGGCACCGTTCACTGAACAGAGCTGCCACAGAACACAGCTACACAGAGCCACCACAGGACGCCAAACAACAAGAACATCCTAAAAATCTGGAGCAAGAGTGATCTCTTGGAAGCATTAATCACTACAAAATAACATAATCAAAGCACAGAAGGCGCTGAATTTGTTTGGGTCTCAGAATGTCAGAAAGGTGAAGGTTGTGAGATTATAAAACAATTTGTTTTTGTATAGTGCCACCATGGCTTTCCAGCAATGTAGCAGAATGACTATAAGACTAATTGCAACACTGATATTCGTTCCAATGTTTATTTGACTTAAACAATTTGAAAAAAAAAGTTGCCTTAACTGGGATTTGAACTCCAGACCTCTGGCTTCCTAAGCGAGCGCGTAAACCCCTCGGCCACGATGAATTCATATGTTAATGGCCTGAAGAAAACCATATTATTCTAGTTAGGGTTTGTAACGACGCTAACTGTTGTTTAACACTTATGTAAATAATTATGGCGCTTACTATTAGCATGTATATCTATAAAGAATAAAACAATATTAGAAATATTCGACCATTCGGGAATTATTTTGCTTGAAAATTAATCTGCCTGTCATGTAACCATATTTACGCAGTGAGCTCCCCTAAATTTTTCGGCCTAAGTGTTACATATAAAGGGAAGTAACCGCTTCAAAAAAAGCGGACTACTTTCGGCACTTGCAAATAACAGCATTAGAGTCTGAAATTTCGCAACCATTATTTGTTTGGTCTGACGATCCAAACAAATAAAAATTGAGACTCGGTTTGATTGAGTCTGTACATGAGGGACATTGATAAAAGTGCAACAACCCACACGTCCCCTAGCACCGGCTTGAGCGGTATTCAATTCTCAACATTTCAAAGTGCTGGAATCAATGATCCCGAAAGACCAGGCAAATATAACAACACTGAACAACATCTAACTCGACTAATTCATCAAATCACGGATTTATATTACATTAGTAATATAAATCCGTGATCAAATCAAATATAGACACAAAATGTAATACAACTAAAATATAAAAATCTGGAAACAAAGTGATCCCTCGGAAGCATAAATCACAACAAAATTACCTGAAAATTGCAGACTCGGTTTGATTGAGTCTGTACATAAGGGATAATAAATAAGTGCAACATCCCTCACGCCCCTTAGCACCGGCTTGAGCGGTATTCAATTCCCAACACTTAATAGTGCTGGCATCAATGATCCCGAAGGACCAGAAAAAAATATAACAACACTGAAGTGAAGTAGGGGGAACTTTTTACAGCTGCCACACGGCACTTGACACCTGCTGTTGTAAAGTATAAAAATCTGGAAACAAAGTGATCCCTCGGAAAGTCTCGGTTTGATTGAGTCTGTGCATAAGGGATAAAGAATAAGTGCAACATCACTCTCGCCCTAATCCCCAATCCGAACTAGTCTGACACACAGTCATTTTTTTTTTCAAATCCAAGTGTTATGATTGGTTAACCATAATTATTACACAATTTCTCTTGTATAATCACTCTAAGTATATATTGCCTGCTTTTAAAATTTGTCTGTTGACGGCTTGTCTGTGATATTCAGGGTTTATAACCTTTGAAGAGAAAAAGAACTAGCTTATTCAAAAATATTTTTCTGCAGTAAAATCATATGTAAATACTTGTATGCCTCCTCTATTTTAGCAGATTTTAACCTGATTTTAGTTAAATTACGCATTTGTTGCCTCTTACTACCATTATGTATTATATATGCAATCTCATTATTTCTTGGAAATTTTGTTGTATAGACATAACAAATTTTTTGAGGACTGTGATTTTAAATGTATATATTTCTGGAACCAAAATTTGAAAACACAAAAAAAACATTGTATGTTTAATTACAAAGGTATAGGATGTGGGACTAAATTTGGCTGGATTGTCGAATTCTTAAGCTCATATATTTTTTCTTTGTAATTAAGTTTATTAAAAAAACGCACGGGAATTCTGCATCATTCGTTTTGTAAGAAAATAGAGAAAGAAGCCTGCTACATGAAATAGAAATACTGACCAGTATTCTTTGAGGGATCAAGAACTGTCAACATACTCAAAAGATTCATCATCAAGTTTGAGGCTGAATTCGTGCCAGAAGTATCAATTTCTTCTGAAGGTGATCCCTGTCAAAGGACATGTCTGATAAACAATTTTAAGACATTTATTCAAGATATGTTGTTCTGCAACTGAAACTTATTAATCTGGAAAAGGGTGATCCCGCGGAAGCAATGAGAACAACAATATGATATGAAAATTTCACACTCTGTTTGATTGTGTCTGTTCACAAGAGGTACTGTATAAGAGCAACATCAATTCAATCTTCAACATTAACGTGCGGGATTCATTGATTCCGAATGATTATATAGATTGGGTGAATGAGGGAAATTTCCTTTATATTTTGATTGCATTATGCATTATACAAGGTTAACCAAATCTCCAGTTGGTGAACTTTTAGGATATCCAGTGTATTATTTATACTTCAATATTTTAAAATACCTGAAAGTCAATATATGATAAGAATTTATATGTTATTGTACAAAAACAACTGTTGAGTAATTTTAAAATACAATTTATAGATAAATTGAAAAATGCTGTACATCCTTATCTCTGCAAAAAAATAAATAATATCTTTTATCCTTGATTACTGCTAAATAATGTTCCCTACAAACATATTTTGAACAGTGCATAATTTCTTAGTTTTCCATTATTAAGATAAGTTCTCACAAATTACAAAAAGAGATTGGGAGATACAAAAATTTATGTCTCAGTGGTATGCAACTCAAATGAAGTTGGAGACGAGCTTCACTTTGTAACTGCTTGTAATGCTTTTACTAGTCAACGCAGCATTTTATATACAATGTAATGAAATAAAAGACAGGAATTTGAACTTTAAAAAAATGTCTGAGATAAGCAAATTCATTTTGTTAATGAGCAATGAAGATGAAATAATCGTAAAACAATTTGTAGATTTTGTTTTTACTTGTTTTAAACTCAGAAAATATTACTGAGAGAATGTAAATTAATGTTACTCAGTATAGGTTTGTTTGAGACATGTGTACTGTACATCATAATTATAGTTCTCCTTTAATTTATATTATTACGAATACGACAAGTTTATTTGTATAAAGCATAGTACAATGCTTATATACATGTATACAATGTTTGAAGATCAAAACATGGATTTTTACAGCAAAAATAAGATGATTCATGGAATATTATGTTCAATATTTAATATGTTTAATATAATTTTATTATATACATTGCGCTTGCATGCATAAGTTTCAAATAAACTGACGCCAACCTACAATATTCTTAATAGTCTTAAAGGAACTCCACTAAGGTTTATAAGCCTAAAAACATTTAATTTTAATTTTTCATATAGATAAACAAGAACACTTAAAACAGAAATATAAATAAAATAAAGTCAAGACATATACAAGAAATACATTAAAAATCATATATTTGTGTTATTCTCAGTCCGATTTGTTTGAAAAGCGTTTAAACGCTTTTCAATTTTGGGTCATTTTTCACTATTATATCAATTATTCTGGAAAAACGGAGCGCACAAATGATCTGAAATTTTGCACATAAGTTATTAGTATAGATCTACATCAAATGGAGTAATAATTTCAAAAAATTATTTCCAGTCCCGTCATGTCAAAAAACCTCAGTGGAGTCCCTTTAATAGTCTGCACTTCATTTATTCTATCATTTTCTAAAATATAAAGACATGAAGAACACTAAAGCCCTACAGACTAAAAATAGCATTCAAAAATAGCAATTGCAAGTCAGTTCTTTTTGAAAGATATACATGCAAATGCAAACCTCTTAAACAATAAATTATGGTTCGAATACAACATTTCATTTTCAGATATTACTAGAAGAGATATTATGAAATGCGTTGTCTATTTGCTAAGTAAATAAATTTAGATAAAGCACATATAGTTTTCTTAGAATTAGAAGACATTGGGCTATCAAATTTTATAACAGACAGCCAATGACAATAATAAGGTTTTAAAAACCTTTTCCTCAATTCTCTATAACGTGGACAGACTAACGAAAAATGATACTCTGTTTTAGGTTGTCTCATTAAACAAGATTTACATATTCTTTCTGATCTTGGTATGTTTTCATATCGACCAGACTCTACACATAAGCTATGTGATGGCGTTCTAAATTTAGTAAAAGCAATTCTATGATTTTGTCTGTGATTAAATCAAAATACTTTTCACATCTAAAATCATGTTTGAAAATGTTATCAGTTTGCAGGCGACTAGAGTTGTTTATATCAGTATACCATTTCTGTAAAAAGTATCTGTAATTCTTTGTTTGATAATAATAAAAGGGATATCTATATCAAACTGGTTGATCCATACATACGCTAAACCATGGGTTGTTAAAATGTTTTTAATGCAAAAAGCCCAGTTTTTCGAGTTATATGTATTCCCAGAATCAACATCTTGCTTAAGCATTGAATAAACATTTTAATAATCTCTGTATCGTCAAGCTTAATATTTTTCACCCAAAATTAATATTAATTACTACCTGCTGTATATTTTGGTTAGTTAAGTTTGAGAAAGCTTCTTTACAGTACAGCTGCACTAAAGGTATAATCTTTGTATTTCTTATAAGTATCATATTATATGTTTAATATGATGCTTAACAGTTAAGTCTAGTTAGCAAACTTAAGTTTATGAGTTATTTTGCTTTTGTTTTGTTTGTTTTATTCAGTTCATTGTTATTGCTATCATACAAATCAAGTTTTATTTTCTTTAACATCTTTATTGGAGCTTTCATCTCATCATCATTGTGTTTTATATGTTAATTTATCAAGACCTTTGATTGGAAATAAAAGTTATTCAAACTGCTGCTAACGTTCATTTAATCGCCGTATTTATGTTTAAGTTTGAATTTATTTCGAAAGATTCACATTTTTAATGGTGATGATGAAATGATTAGCAAATAATATATTTCATTTTATTTCATTTTATTGGCAAATCGGCAAATAAACATTACCTTTGGCCATTCACAGAGTATCATGACAAATATGGCCAAAAGTTAAATAGTTACAAACATTACATCATACAATGTATAACAAAAAGAGTACAAGAATGAAACTAATTAAGAAGCAGTTACATCTTCAAGAGACTGTTGCCTCAACTTAAATGCATTATGAACATAGTGAGCACATTTAAGAATAAGCTTTTTGTTATTAGTGGACAAAATAGTCGAAAATTTTTGTATAGTAGGCCATGAAATGTTTCCTAAATATTTGGGTCTTATAACAGTATAAATTGGACAACATAAAAGGAAGTGGTATTCTGATTCAATAGAGTTATATATACATAGTTTACATTTGCGATCGTTTCTTTCAATGTTAAAAAAATCTTCCAGTTTCTATTTCTAAGTTATGCGAGCCTAGTCTGAAACAAGCAAAGTCTTTTCTTAACACATTATTTGTTAAAACATCAAGATATTTTTCATAACACAAAAGAAGTTTTAAATTTTCTGTAATAATCAAGCTTGGGCATATTTTGTATAGAAGTATTCCAGTTCTGTAAATATTGGTCTCGCAGACGCTGCTTTAACATTGGCATATAATTAAAATTTAAGTTAAAGTTAAGCCAAATATCACTACAACCTAAGCTGTCTAACAAGCGTTTTTATACTGCTTGCCCAATTACAATCAACATTTCGATTTACACTGGTCTACAAACATGTTGTACATTGGTGAGTCCCTGGTTTTTCATAATTTTTAACCAGAATTTTAAGAGTTCTTTCTTTAGAAATAACAGAAAGAGGAAATCTTCCTAACTCACCAAACACAGCAACATTCGGTGTTTGCTGACGTACACCAAGTATATACTTGCAAAAATTTAACATGAATTTTGTCTATTTCTTTACAATCATAAATACCCCAAACCTCTGCATTATATAACAAAATTGGTAGCACCATAGAATCAAAAAAGTGACATTTTAGTTTTTATATCTAAATTTACTCTACTGAATAACCCTAACAAACAATTGTATGCTTTCAAAGCTTGTTCAGACAGCGTAATAGCAGCAGTTTTTCATATTACCAGTGTATGTAAAAATTTACAACCTAAATAGCAAAAATGGTCAACAACTTCAAGCATTTCACCATTTATAAACCATTGAAAATGATGTCTTTGTTTACGTTTTTCAAATATACATATTTTTGATTTTATTGACATTTATTTTTAAAACCCCATTTCATGGAATAACTATAGACTGCATCTAACTGGGCTTGTAAGCTGTGCGGGTCAGTGGTAAAGAGCGCTATGTCATCAGCAAATAGCAACATATACATAGATAACTGGTTAAGATCATTGTCAGTAAGAGAGTTATAATCAATGTTGTCACATATATCATTTACAAAAAGGATAAATAAAATCGGCGAGAGTGGTTCCCCTTGTTTTAATCCAAGGGTAACGTCGAAAAAATATAGAAAAATACCTAAGTAAAAGAGTAATCTGTGCAGAGATATCTACTTTCAATAAACAACGGGCAAGTATCATCAGTTACATATACATTAATTGATGATTGGATTACAATGCTACCTTTATTTTATTATCAAATTCTATTATAACTCTATAATTCATTTTTCTAAATGTCACCGTCAAAAAAGTCACTTTCGTATTTTAGGCAAACCGGCTTTACGCGTCTCATTTCGCACGAACACTTTCGCACGAACACTTTCGTTCAATAAGGTTCATTTCGATATTTAAACAATAACATTATAACCAGCCTTTCATAATGGCGGCGCCCATGAAATAATTTTGTCTTTTTAAGAAATTTTTTCATTCTTAAAAGACATGTTTGCCCCTCTACTGGACTTTTTTCCGTGATATTTTCTTTGTTCATTTCTATTTATTTGGTCTTTGTGTGAAAAAACCTTCTGGTCATCATTTCAAACATTCTAACAAGACGAAAGCAAAAGGTTAAGGCATTTTTTTATCTATTTTATCGCTTTGAAATAATTTTTACAGACTGAATTGTGGGCAATCAGTATTTACATGCTTAATAAGCAACCCATGGTATCAATTTCTATTAAATGGAAGATTGGTATCAGTATATACTTGAAAAGTGAAATGCTCCTAAGTTTAAATTTTGGATTAGAAATGAACTGAAAGTTATTCAGCCTAATAGTTTCATTTGTGTCTTTTTACTAAAAATGTTACTTTAATTATAGAAATAAGAAACTGTGTGTAGAGCATATATAAGTACATTATTATGTATTATTAAACCACATTACACTATGATAACCTGCAATAAGCCTATATTTTTTATCTAAAGTATAATATGAAATTAGGCAAAGCCTATGAACGGGGGTAGTCGTTAAAAAAAAATCCTTTCATTCTTTCCGTTTTAAAGGTGTCATTCGATATTACATACACCGCTTCTGTTTTCACTCGGAACACTCGACGATTTATTACTAATCCGAAAAGTTGAGATTTGTTCCGTTATCGGAATGCCCCGCCTGTTATCATTGACATACATTGTAAATGGCGGCCGCCCGACTTGAACTGACACTGAAAATTTCATTGATAGGTATAGAATTCTATATATTTTTAATTGTTTTTTATTTGATTTTCTTTTAAATATTCACGTTTAGTCTATAGCCGGGCAAGCCAAAGCCCGGACCCGCTTCGCGGGCCCGGTCTTTGACTTCCCCGTATTAATATCAAAAAAGCAACACCTTAAAGCGAGCTCGATTAACTTTTACTGTGAAATAGTATAAAATAATCATTCATTTACATTTTCCGTTTTAAAACTGTCATTCGGTATTTTATACACTGCTATAAAGTTTGCAGGACAAAAGTCTACGCATCCGTTTTCAATCACAATTCCTCGGCTTTTATCGTTACCTTAAAATTTGTTGCGATGTGTCAATTCAGTACGTCCAACGAAAGGTTTAAAAACCATCACTATCTAGCAGGTAAAGTTATTGTAAAGCTCGTTTTGCTAGCAGGCCCATCAGGCCAGCTCTTCCATCTCGCTAATAATGTTTTGTGCCTTGAGCTTATAACTTCAAAGATTATTTAATTTTACACTTCAGCACGGTTAGAAGCTGAGAAGTCTGCTGTGCAGAGTAAAGAGGAGGAAAATGAATACAAGCCACCAACATCGTCACTTCAAAGAACACTACAGGACATTGAAAATAGTATTAAGTCAGAAAAAAGAAAACTAAGTAATCATGACAATTCAAATAATACTGATATTTCAGAAAAGTCGAGGGTAAATGCATTGAAAAACAAACCAACTGGAACTCCTGAATATAATCCAACTCCAATAAGAGAACTAAAGAAACAAAGAGTTGAGGGTAAATTAGGGCGATCAAAGTATGATTTAGCTTTGCTTGATGGACCTGCAAATGATGGAGAATATGACCCAGCATGTAACTTTTCCACAGGAAGCAAATCATCTACAGATTTAGCATATATACCTGGAAGTGGGGAAGATGATATAGCCACAGATTTAGATTCAATTCCAGACTATGCAAAACATTTACAAGGTGTCAAAAGACCAGCTGAGGATGAGGATATAGAAGATGATGGAAGTCCTTTGGCAAAAATTCCTAAATTTGTGTCAGTTGAATATACACCAGCAGTAAATGAATCTGTAGAATACAGTGATGAAGAACCTTTAGGTGAAAAGCAAGACTGGTTTTCAGATGAAGCTAGTGAAAAGGGAAGTGAGAGTGGTGCTGCTTCAGATAATGACCCTACAGCTGATAGAGTGAACAATAGTAACAATATGATTACTGATAAAAGACACGCAGATGAAAGTAAAAACTTGTTGCCAATAGAATTTACTTCTGATGGATTTGTAAAAAGTGCTTATATAGAAAAACATGGAGAGAAAAAAGATAAGACTAAGTCTGTTAGAAAAGAACATGACAAACGGAAAAGAGATTCTATCAATAAAATATCATCTTCTGGAAAAGAAATGTCTAATGTCGGTTGTAAAGTTGATAGCAATAAAGATACAAAACAAGATATGAACATTTTTAGTTTATTTAAAGAAGAGTTTGATAATGAGTTAGAAAACTGTGAAATATCTTTGACACAGAATGACACTGGAAGTTTACCAAAAGTAAAGTTAAAACAAGACGAGTCTAAGAATAGTTTGGTGCCTAAAACAAGTACAAGTTGTGAACAATTAAGTTTGAAAGACAAAAACAATAGTCAGAAAAAAACTGAAAAAAGTGATACAGACAAACTATCTTCTGCAAAAAGAAGATCTTCCTCAGAACATAGGCATTCTTCAAAAAGTTCAGACAGTGTTCACAAGTCATCTAGTCATTCTAAAAAAGAAAGAGATGATAAGAATGGCATCATAAGAGATAAACATAAACATTCATCAAGAAGTGAGGACCACAGTGTATCAAAACATAAGTCATCATCATCATCAAAAGACAGACATTCTGGATCAGATGGTCATAGTTCCTCAATAAAACATAGTAGTGACAGCAAGAAGTCAAAGCATGGCTCACCTAAGGCCAGTAGCCACCATTCAAAGGAACATAAAAAGTCAGACAGAGATTCCAGCAGGAGTAGTGAGAGACATTCTCATAGCAGCTCAAAGAGTAGGCATCATTCAGATAAACCTGATAAATCTTCAGAATCTAAACATAGAGATAGTAGATCTGGGAAAGAAAAATCAAAGAAGAAAAAACAAATAGTGAATCTTGATGTAGATTTGTTTGGTGTTGAAACTGATAAAGGATTATCTCGGCATGTTGTAGACGATGATGATCTCTCAGATTTAGACAAGTATTTTATGGATGATGACCCTTTTGATGAGTGCTTGAAGATATTTAATGAAGAGGCAACCAATAAACCCTCTACTAGTAGAGAAGGAGATAAAAAGGTGTGTAATTGAAACACTTTATTTCTGTAGTGAAAATTGTAATATTATATTTGAAAAATGCAGGTCCAATTTCTGTCTTGTAAGTATATACTAGTAGGTAATGTGTATGATTTGGCTTTTTTACCTTTTCAATCCAATAATAATTATTTTGATTACATCAACTTGAGATGGTGGAACATGTAGCTTTGTTGTAGGAAACCATAATTTAATATTTGTTTATGTTACAAATCTTTTTAATTAATTTAATATCAGAAACAAAAGAAGACCTCTGATCATGACCATACACCAGATGTTGTTGCAGGAAAGAAGAGAATTGCCTTAAAACAGAGTACTAGTGCCTCTGTAAGTATAAGACTCCTTTTAAAATAATTGTAATGACTGATTATATAGTGATATTAAATAAACTTGTAAATGATTGATTAAATTGATGTTGTCATAAAATTTGTTATCTTTTTCATTTTCACAATTCTGTAATTGATATGGTAATCTATTTTCATGCTTGATCAGATATCATTGTGAACTTTGTGAAGATGATAAGAGTGTAAATATGGATCTTAATGAACCTGCTGCTGAATTAACAGTTTATGTAAGCAATATACTTGTACTTGAAATTGTAAGCCAGAAAATTCATTATTAGTGAAACTTTTTTGTCTTTTTAATAGTAATTGTTTTAATAGCTTGAAACAAATTAATGAAAGATAAAATCATTGAATGATTTGTTATTGTTTTAAAGAAGACAGTATCTAACAAACCTGCCCCTAAACCATCACCAGCTCAGGTGATGATGAATCGTTACAAGATGATGCAGGACCGAATACTGCAGGCTGAACAAGAGAGTAAAGAGAAAATGAAGGCCAAGGTCAGGCAGATCTCGCAACAAAATGCTATCAAAGCTTCAACATCGGTGAGTTACATGTTGTAAAGCAGTTAAAAGAGAAAGTATATATTGAAAAATATTCTTTTATTATGGGTCAGTTTATTTTGCTGTTGAATTAATTGTAGTCATGTTAATTTGCAAAGCCTTATATCTATTAACATCTGTAATAACTATTATTATAAGTGTATATTTTAATGGTTTAAAATGTTATTTTTACAGAATGGCCCTTCCAAACCTAACATGGCAAGTGCATCATCAACATTTTCTACTTATATTGCCAACAAAAACAAGAAGACCTCTGCTATCACTGTTGCCAAGGGCAGCAAGAGAAAGGCTCATACTCCAACAGTGGTATGATGATTACTGTCACTTTTGTCCTCAGTTTGACCAGGGCATCCATTAGTGGAAGTTTGGGGGTCATTTACTCCTGATTTTGGCTTGTGACTTTCAAAATGTAATGCTTTACCTTCTATACCTATATAACGAGACTTCCAGACATTTTGCAGTCACTGACTTCCAAATCTTGGTACTTAATGGAAGCCCTGTTTGACTACCAGTAATCTTTGTTATAATTTCTGTATCATATTTAGATGAGATTGAACAATCATTATTGTGTCGCCTCTATGGAGTAGTGGCAACATATAGGGATCACTTCGCCGTCGTTTGTCCGTTTGTCTGGACTACTTCTCATAAACTACTGGTGCAATTTCATCCAAACTTTACAGGAAAGATCAGTACCAAGTCTTGTTGTGCATATCATCAGCATTTTCCGGTTCAATGATTATTGTCAGAGTTATGGCCCTTTAATAATTTTTATTCTTAAAGTTTGTGCAGACTACTCCTCTTATACCACTTATGCAATTTCAATGAAACTTTACAGGATTGATTGGTAGGTCAAGCACTTATGCATATTACATGGATTTTCGGCTTGAATGGTTTTTAGCCTACTTATGGCCCTTGAAATAATAAAGTTTGTCCGGACTACTCCTCATATACCATTGATGTAATTTCAATGAAACTTTACAGGATTAATTGGTGGGTCAAGTACTTGTGCATAATACACAAGTTTTTTGCTTGAATGAGTTTTGGCTGACTTATTGCCCTTGAATAAAAAAGGTGTTTTTATGTGTTGCCAGCTACACAGAAGTTTGTCTGGACTACTCCTCAGAAACTGCTGGTGCAATTTCATCAAAATTTTAGGGACCATGTCTAGTTGTGCATCTCATCAACATTTTTCGGTTCATTGACTTTTTGCCCTTTCATGGTTTTAATTCCGGACTACTCCTGTTATACCACTAATGCAATTTAAATGAAACTTTACAGGATTGATAGATAGCTCAAATGTTTGTGCATATTACACAGGTATTTAGGTTGAATGATTTTTTGCCAAGTAATAACTATCTATAATCATGAGGCGACACATGTCATCACTGATGGCCCTTGTTCAGAATTTTGGTTGATAGATATTTTTTTAAAAAGATAATATGTTGGGATATATTGTTTCCATAAAGCCAATATTTAAATATGCTAAAGAAATATAGTCCGACATTTGAAATGTAAATATTTCATTTTAAAAGAGGGAAGTATTGTAATTATTTGCATATTTGACATAATGTGAGATTTTCTCTCAGGTAATGCATGTTTGATGTTTACTCTGTATAAATTCTTTTTGATGTTTTCTATTTTGTATTAAGCCAATAGCAAAACTGAAGAGACCAGTTGTGGAAGTGAGTACCAGCTCTAAAGTGGGAACAAATATACGCCAGAGATATCTTAATATGTTTATTGACGAAATACTCAAATTCAACACAAATGAGGAAGAAGCTTTTAAAAGGGTATAATCAATTTAATTATATTGATATACATGTATCATGCTTATATATGAGGTAGATTTTGAAATGTACAGGACAACTGATCACCTTCAACGAGATGTAGTGCTCTTATAAAATACAGTATTGATGTCTTTATCAAATAAAATTGATGTTAGAAATACCTTACATTATACTTATGATATAGTTTTGATCTCCTGCATATTTTGATATAATCATCTTCAACAAATTAACACATGACATGTACAATACTGTTGTAACAGAATATGAGTAGCCTGTGATTTATATTAAGTTGTCTTAATCTTGACTATGTTCTAGTAATATTTACTGGTATTTCACTCTTAGTCTGAGTAATGACCTGTGTATGCCTTGAGTAGAGAACCAGCACATCTATTTAGTGTAACCAGCATTTATACAGTTACCTTATTACTTAGATATTGAAATTCCAGAAACTGATGGTAAAAAATTCTTAACTGATATTAGGAATAGTCTATTTATCATATGTTAGCATGGTAAATATAGTAAGTAAGTAAGTAACAACTTTATTTAACGAGGCTTACACATTCGGTTCCCCAATCTTCCATGTGGGCCTCAGCTGATGTACACCACATAATTACAATATATAAACAGTTTGCATGTACACAATGTATATACAACATATATACACAAATGTCATATTGAAATAGATAAAAAATATGAATAGATATATACCAACACTTGAATTATATACAGTGTTTATTTTACAACATTTATCAGGGTAAAGAGGAAGAAGAGGCTGTGTATAAACGATGTTCAAATAAACAAATCTACCTCAACTGTGCTGTCAACACTATCAAACGTATTCGCACCGAAGCAGACAACAAGAAATCCGGTGCCAAAACAGCAACACCTCAAAAAAAGACCTCTCATGCCACAATATTGGATGGTGCTGGTGCACAGAAAACAACTTATACACTTCATAGGTCTGGTGGAGCTGCTAAAATTAGAGAAGAGGACTATTTCGGTAAATTTAATTCTGTGATTTTGGAGATGAATTTCAACTTTATCTACTCATTTCTTTGAGAGATGACAAATGGATATGTTAACTTCTTTGTATTTAAAATAGATCAATAACGTATTATAAATTTAATGCTCATAATTAGGATTAACTATTTGCATTGTTCAAAAACGTAACAAAAAAGAAGAATTAAAACCAAATGTGATATACATGAATGTATTGAACTATAAATTATTGCAAACATTTGTGATTTATTATTTACTAAACTTAAGCTATAATATATATTTTATCAGGTGCTGACCTGTATAAAAGGTTACAACAGTTTGTTCTAACAGAGGATCAGTTGAAAGAGAATAACTTTCCAAGACCAGATCCTGTACAGGGTGGAACTGCTATATTTTATGGCGAGCAGAAAAAATCACAGAAAGGAAGTACAAAAGGTATCATGCAATGCTCGTATATTTTTTTTTTATTAAACTTGTAAAAATATCATTTTTATTTGTATATATCATTGACATCTTCCAACATGTATATGTAAAACAACAGTAGAATAGTGATATATTGAATTTACAGATATTTACAATTTTTATTTAAATTGAATTTATAAACTTAACCAAAGCTTTTATATTTTAATAGCCTGAAGATTGGCTCAGTTATTACAGATCGCAAACATATGGATCACAGCACCGTTAAAAAAAATTGATGAACAATTTAAGTTAAATTTCATTCCATTTTTTACAGGTTATGAGAAATTGTGTGTGAGATGTGGGAAGGTATTTGAAGTGTACCCAAATGGAAAATATCCAATAAAAGAAGAATGTGTTTATCATTGGGGAAAAGCATGGAAAAAGAAAAGTAAGCCTTACTGCCAGTTTAGTTTTATGTGTGTCAAGCAATCACACTTTCTATTTTGTAACACTATGAAGTTAAATTTGGAATTTGAATTTAATTTCACAATGATTTCAAGGATATTCAAAGTGTGTCATGGAGCATCTATTGGTTTGCTGATATCCTTACCTCCAAAAAATCTCTGTTTTAGTGAAAATAAAATAATTTTTATATCATTTTTAGTTGCTGGTTCATGGGAGACAAGATACACATGTTGCCAGGGAGATTTGGCTGCTGAAGGTTGTCAAGTTGCCAAGGTAATCTACACAGATTGTGATTAGCTTGATATTGTCACATTGCTTTTGTGATAAAAAAATATTATGACCATATGTAATGAATATATAAATAATATCATAGTATGTAAGAATGTGGTTGCATAAGAATGTGTATTATTGTTTTTTTTGTTTGTTTTCTTTTTAATAATAACTTGAAGGTTTGTTACAATGTATTCTAAAATCTTGCTTTTAAAACAAAATGATTAAGTTATTTTTGTTTTCATGTACAGTCATAGAACTATTTCAGACATATTTACTGGAAATTTTGATCATATTTTACAGCTTCATGTTCATGAGACAAACAAAATGGGGAACATGTCGGGTTTTATGAAGACTATACCAAGTTCCCCACCCATTGATGGTGATTACGGTGTATATGCTCTAGATTGTGAAATGGTAATGTATCTATTCTCCTCAGTCATTTTGTATGCATTAAATTACAGAACTGTATCAGACTATACCATAGTTTTACTGTCATGTTCCAAAAAACAGTATTGTTTGATGGAAAATTTGCTGTACATTCTGATTACCTTAAAGCGCCAAGTTTAATGAACGATGAATAATCAAATGATATTTTTTTTTGTCAAAGGCATTTAGAAAAGATTCATTGATATAAACCATAATCTTTGTTTTTATGTCAAATTTTGGGAAACAAACTATTTTCACTCAGAATGAAACTAACCAATGGAACATATATCAAGTTATTTTTTACAAATGGGGTAAAAATGTTGTTGTGTTATATTAAAATTTAAAAGTGTATAATAATGTATGGAATGGAACTGTTCTTTTTATCATCTAATGATTATTATAATAACTGTTTTGTTATTGTAGGTGTATACAACAATGGGTATCGAGCTAGCTAGGGTGACTGTAGTTGGTGCTGATCAGGATCCCGTGTATGAATCTCTTGTTCTCCCTGACAACCCTGTTATAGACTTAAATACAAGGTTTGACAATTATCTGCAATGTTTGTAAATTTATGTATGTGTAAGAAGTCAAGTTCAGTCATTACATTGAACTTTAGTTAAGTTACTGAAGTTTACGTCACATTTACATTTAAATATATTTTGATTTCTTTATGCCATCCATCATATTTATGAGAAATTCAAGTATTTTCCAAGAGCCATTTATTTTACACTTTGCAAAGAAAAAAAGAAGTTAGCAATAAGACTGACATTAATCCATATTACCTTAAGCATTATATGATAAACAAAAGAACTATTATAATATTACTATAGGTTTAGTGGTATAACAGAAGAAGATATGGAGGATGTACAAACCAGTCTACGAGATGTACAGGCAGTACTACTCAGTCTCTTTACTGATAAAACAATACTTATGGGACACAGTCTGGAGAGTGATTTAACTGCTCTAAAGGTATATACACTATAGACATCTGAAAACTTGTGTCACTGATACCAAATTAATTGGCAAAATGCCAACTGTCTTTGCTAGTTTTAAAAATCTTATGTTCACATGATAGAACAAACTGATTTTGTATATTATAAACTTATAAAGGGTCTTTCAACAAATTTGAACCACAAGTTATTTTTGCTTTTAGATTTATATGACAAGTTTTACATTGATCAGTAGAGTATTATTATGTATTATATTTTCAGTTAATACACAACACAGTGGTGGATACCTCTATTGTATTCCCACACCGACTAGGTTATCCATATAAAAGGGCACTGAAAAACCTGATGGCAGAATATCTGAAGAAAATCATACAAGATGACGGTAAAAAATTTGTAAAAAAATCTGATCTCCTAATTGAACAATTACTTTATAATTGTTTTCAACAAAAATTAAAAAATTAATGAAAGTGTTGTTGTTGTTTTTTAATATGAACAAAACAGAACATATGTTAGTAATAGAGGAATACTCTGGTGTACAAAGTGTCCCACATTACTCATTGGACTTCAACCTGGTTTTTTGATAATTTTTGTAGCTTGTTCTACAATATGCTGTAATTTACATAAATATAATGTTTATTCTACTATTTTCAGTTGCTGGTCATGACAGTTTAGAAGATGCTGTGGCATGTGTAGAATTGATGCAATACCGACTGAAAGAAGACTCGAGGACCGAGGGTCGCAGACTCTCTTCATAAATACTTCGATAATACTTGATATGAACACCACAAAAATTATCTCTACATATTGTTTAATGTTATCTTAATTTCAAAATAGTGTTGGAGTTGTTTTTGGTGCGTTTTTTTAAACAAATATTATTGATACTCCTAATGGCAACCTTACTTGGTTAGTTTTGACACCATAAGAAGTGATTCTACTATCTTTATGAATACGTGGCGTGAGGGAATGTGACTGAGAATTCTTAGAAAATAAAGAATGTAAAGTTAAGTGAAACAATAGTTTACATCGCGTAAAGTTAAATAGAGTTAGGTTTTAGATAAGGTAAGACAAAGAAATCAGATCTGTTTATAACTTACATGTATATCTACATATTTATTGAATGAAAAACTCATTACTTTAACTGTGATATTTTGCCAAAATTATTTACTTCATAAAAACTCTTTTTGATACAGTGCTTATAATTGATATATTATACATAGTTTGTAGATTCTTCGTAATTTATTATTAACTTTCATTTAAGATAAAGGATGACTAATGTGGTTTAAGTGATTTCTATTTAGTCACTTGCACTGGCACATCAATCAACATGACATAATGGTGACAGATGCAGACAAAAAGATGCTGTAGTGCTTATCTTCACTTGTTTTTGTCTCAGTGTCTACCAAGAGAAAATATGTCATTAACTTTCCAAATTTTGGACAAGACTGAAGATTTTTTTAGTCTTAATATTGCTGATATGTTGTGAACTTGTGAAAGACTGTGAAGACTAACTTACACACTCAAAAACTTGACTTTATTTATTACATGACATAGTGAAATGTTGATTCATAGTATTTTGTAATTGTTGGCAGATAGTTTAAAAGATGATTGAAAGGTATGTTTTAAAATGGCTGGAACTATTGACATATATATACACAGTCTAACCTGTGTATAGAGACTTTAAAAAACAGTTACATAATAAAAATCAGTATATATTGAGGATCTTCATATCCAGAGTCAAGTATTGGCAACATTAACATTTTTCAAGATTCAAATTTGTGACAAAAAACTTAAACATAATATTTTCAGTTAATATTTACCAATAATGCATTGTTTTACTCAATGAAAAATAAAACAGTCCAAACTCAAACAATATGTGTTATTTCTAGTTAAATTAACTTCACTCCTCACATCAGAGTGGTTATATTTAGATGCAATAATTAGTAGTATCACAAGGGGGAGTGAAAGTAAGGTCATTATTGACAGAAAGTTGTTAAAAAAAACAGAGAGCCACTGAGGCAGGTTAGACTGTACTCATTATTATATATCTTACATTCTAAATGGAGAGGATATTGTTGAAATCTTTTTGAAATTAATGCATTGTACTGAAGAATATTTTAAAGCTGTTGTGACTGTGGTTAGAACTAAAATACATTTGTATATGATATTTTAATCAGTGTCATGGCATTTGTGTTGTTGAAGATAAACATTATTATTACCTGTAGTATTGTTTTGAAAAAAATTCAAAAGGAAAAACTGAATTTGAATTATATGTGATTAAATACTAAGTGAACCTTTCTAGTTACAGTCAGTAATATTTAATAGTCATCTTTTTGTAGATACTTGTGAAACATCTACCAGGGTATATTTACTCATGTATATTTTGATGGGTAGGGATTGTCCCATATTTAGAGACTAGTACATGCAGAGTGGGGCATTGCTGTTGTTATCTTCTACTTAGTAATTCATTTCTCACTTAGGGGGTTCATTGATCAAACTAGCTACACTTCACCACACAAGTTAAACTTGCAGCTTTTTGTTTACCTCACCAGAACACAGTGTTTAGAGATGGCCTGTTTTGACAGCATGATATCTGTTCTCAATTATGTATTGTTATCTAAAATTTCTTTAAGGATCTTCTATTTTGTAACCACAAGATTTTGTGGCTCTCTACAAAAGTGTAAATAGCTTCATTCTGATGCATGAGTACATCACAGAAGCTAAAAATATTCTAAAAATGAAGTTTTTAAAAATCTTTACCTCAGAAAGTGCTGTACTTATGGCATGTAGCATCAATTTGTAGTCTGCTGCAATATATATAAATTATGTCCGAGGGTCATATTTGGCCCCACCCTGAGCATCACTGTCTTTTCACAGACTTATTATTGAGAAAATTGTCATTATATATGACTTTATCAATTTCAATTTAAACGTTTATTTCAATTTAAACGTTTATACATTTTCAAATTATGCATATCCACTGCCAAACTTCAGAATTTAAATACTATAGCAGGATGATTTGTTAAATGTTTATTTATTCACTGGATATATAGTAAAATTATTTGTGGGAAATACTGTCTGAAAGTTATTTATTATATTTGTAATGTTGAACATTTTATTTTAGTGAAGCTAATTTTTATGTATATGTAAACATAATCTTTGCAAGAAGTTTTGGTTGTTTAGATAATACCCGGTCTGAAAGACCTGTATAGATTACATGTACATTTAAAAAGTATTTAATGTGTCTATATTTCAATGTATACAGTTTTTGTTTCATTCTGCCCTAGTGTAGTTTATTAGGGAGAAACAAAAGTTTGAAGGTAAATACCTGTAAGAGTAAATTAAAGTTCCTTTATGTTCTGAATGTATTTTTTGCTTTATTTGCTAATTATGTATAGCTTTATAAATATAAGAACAATCTACCAATATGAGTTCAAGTAGAAGAGTAATACACAACAAAATAAAAACAATTTAAAAAAACAAAACAAAAAATCACACAGATGTTAGCATTTATTTGTTTGATGAAGGCATGTGACAATGCAGCAGTCAGGAAAATATTTAAATATTCTGTAATTAAGATTTATCACTTTAATAACTCTATGTTAAATGTACCAGGTAATTATATACATTATATTTATACTTTGTACAGGTTTATCCCCCAGTCTGTAAGAACAATTTATGTTTGCTATTTTAGTAGTACTGCATGCATTGGTTTTGTTGTGTGGTAATTTTGCTCTGCTTTTGTTTTGTTCCTTTTCTTATTTTGTCAAAGTACAATTACATAGAGCAAAATCAATAAAAACATACATGATAATATTTTTGTTAAGATTGACATAAAAAGTAAGATATTGATACAGCAGTTGATGTGAAGAATGAATTTATTAATTCAGTTTAAAAATCTTAAACTTGTGCAAAAATATATTTTCTTCTTGAATTATGTTTGTATTTTCATTTTGAACCTTGGAAAGTGGCTATACAAAATCATGTGCAGGTACATGTACATAATCATTCATTTATATGATAAAACAGGATTTTTTCTTTTCCTTTTGGTCTGTATTATATACAAAGTTGGTGTTGTCTAAATGCTTATATGCAGAGCATGTTTAAGAAATAAAATTACAAAAATTTGTGTTTTCCTTTATTACTGTATATCCATCTGATACTTTACTTTTACTTTATCCAGCGTAGGGTCACAAGATCAGAAATCTCTTGTAACCCCCTCAAGGTCTGACACCCAATAATTATTTTCCAGTATGACAGTATATAATTTGTTTATCATAACCTTATCGAGTCTGTTTTTAAACAAATTCAGCGTTGGTGAACATACCACAGTATCTGGTAATCTATTCCATTCTGGTACTACTCTTAATGAGAGGAAATGCTGATCAGTCACCGAGATTTCTGTTGGTAAACTGTTCTGATTCATTCCAAGGCTTTACTAAACCATATATAAAAGATAATATTGTTCAATATTGTACACTTGCAATCAGGATTGTCTGGCTGTCGTATGTGAAATACAAGGTTCTAACTACATTGTGTATACCTGAAAAGCAGCAAAGACAACAGTACCTTGATTCAAACTCAATTGCAAACTTTTTAGAATTGTATAAATAAAAGGTAAAGCTTGCTCACATGTTTGGGTAGATTCAATGGGATAGTAATTGACCTGCGCATTACTGACGGAAACATGATCAAACTGAGCTTGTGAATGAGTTATTTCCCTTTATTTAATAAGCGCCATTTACACAACAAGTGGAAATTTATCGTCTCCACCTGTTGGCAGTGGCCATATCTTGTTGGTAAAATTCAACGAATAAGAAAATGATAACGATTAGTTATATCAATTTACTGATACGGCATACATTTATTTGAATAATGTAAATATCTGGATAAGGTGTATAATCTAGGACAAGTTGAGGTCATACGAGACTACAAGTTACATAAATTGGTAAGTCGGTAAAGAGGCAAAATACTATAAACTGTTATACAAGGTGATTGTTTTATAACATAGTAGGGATTTTTTGATCTAAGCATTTTCTAAGTTCTTATGATTATACTAAGTAAAATAATCATATAGCCTGTTTTTTACAGAATGGTACAACGTGACAGAAATGAAGTTAAATGTTACTTATATAATATTTTGTTAATTTTTATCGTTGACCTAGAATGGCTATATGGTCAGGTTATTTTTGTAAGTACAGTATGTGAAGGCAATCCAAATGTAAGGCAATCCGAATCTCATCATTTAATTTCTTTGTAATTCAACAATGAAAACAATATAAAATGATACGTTCCTATTGTTCCTTGGACAGAAGAATCAGTTGATATAAGTTGTAGAAAATTAGCACCTGTGTGTAGGAAATTATGTTTTGAGTGAACCGGAAGTACTTGTAGGACAAGCTGTTCAGATAATCTTTGTTTTGAATAAAGGCTTTAATATTTTCAAATGATCTACTCAGCAGTTACTGTACATTATTTGTCTAATGTTGAAAATAATCATGTAAAAATTTTCATGTTGGTTTCTATTTTTTCTGCATCAATATTTAATGTCATGATTTTCAAGAAAATAAGCGAGAACAGTGTGACAATAATGCGATGTTAAAGAAAGAAATGACACCAGTTACTTTCAGATTATGTTATTTGAATGCTATCTAATGTCTCAGTGTGGTCCCAAATCAATCTGAAGTATTTTTTGATAAATATAAAATCTTTTAATTATCGATATTGACAGGGGCTTTTTTATAATTACGTCTGTTACCTGGCTTATATAGTTTAGAACAGTCTCTTTTTGATGTTAAGCTTGATGGTCTCCCTTTTAAAATGAGTGACTTGTTTTGATTTGCTTGACTGATTTTTTGTATTCATCCGCGGTTATTATAAATAAGCTGCTCAACTAGTTTTTGGTACAGTTTGTATGATACGTTTTTCATGGAATGTTAAATTTTGCCACTCCCGCCCGCCCTGTTATTTTATGTTTTTTGATTAGGTACATTGTATATACCTGTTGATTAGTTTTTTGTTGTTTGTGTATTACGTCATTCAAGGGCTTGTTTATATGTGCTGTTGAAAATATAGCCTATCTGATTAATGTAAGCCCTTTTGTTATATTGACTTTGGACATTTATAGATTATCATGGATTATGTTCTATAATGTTAGTTCTTACATTAATCCATTATTAACCCTTTCCTCCATGAGCATATTGTGAAAAATGGCCGTTTTCACTGAAAAGCCTCCTGTAACAAGTTCAAACTGCTATGAAACTATGAAAAATGCTTCAATACTTATCAAACTTGGCACAAATGTTGACTGGACCATTGCCTTTGAAACGACATGCTCAGTCTTAAATTCCCTGTTACCATGGCAATGAGGGGACATCTCAAAATTGCCAAAATCACTATTTTGCCTCGATTTTTTCCATCAAAATTTATTTCAAAGTGCTGCAACTTCTCAAGGGATTGAGATAAAGTCAAAGGCTTTTCAGCGTTGGTTACACGTTACATTATGATTGACCTGGGGTCATTTTTAGCCTCTCACAAGTCCAAAATTTTCTTGGCGATGAGCGGGCCACCCTTCAAACCCCCCTAACAGAAGGGGGCACATCCCCCTTCTGGCAACCCCCTGATGTATCTTTTGGATGGTTTGGCAGCGCCAAAAAAGTGCTCTTTTTTTTTAGCAACATTTCTCAAACGAAAACATGTGTTTGGCGCCCAAATAGGACATTTTTTCACTATTTGAGGCCTAAAGAAAGGGGGGGGGGGTCGAAAGTGTGTTGTTTCGCGTATATATGAGGTAAAGGGTTAACAAAAAATGATGAAAAACTTTAGAATCACCTAAAAACTAGTTTTTCCATGTTAACATGTGGTCTTTCACCTAATTTTGGTGAAAAATTGTTGTTTTGTAACATTTATAATTTTTTTAGTTAACCCTTTCCCCCATGAGCATATTGTGAAAAATGGCCGTTTTCACTGAAAAGCCTCCTGTAACAAGTTCAAACTGCTATGAAACTATGAAAAATGCTTCAATACTTATCAAACTTGGCACAAATGTTGACTGGACCATTGCCTTTGAAACGACATGCTCAGTCTTAAATTTCCTGTTACCATGGCAACGAGGGGACATCTCAAAATTGCCAAAAATCACTATTTTGCCTCGATTTTTTCCATCAAAATTTATTTCAAAGTGCTGCAATTTCTCAAGGGATTGAGATAAAGTCAAAGGCTTTTCAGCGTTGGTTACACGTTACATTATGATCGACCTGGGGTCATTTTTAGCCTCTTACAAGTCCAAAATTTTCTTGGCGATGAGGGGGACTCCGCCACCCTTCAAACCCCCCTAACAGAAGGGGGCACATCCCCCTTCTGGCAACCCCCTGATGTATCTTTTGGATGGTTTGGCAGCGCCAAAAAAGTGCTCATTTTTTTTAGCAACATTTCTCAAACGAAAACATGTGTTTGGCGCCCAAATAGGACATTTTTTCACTATTTGAGGCTTAAAAAAAAGGGGGGGGGGGGGTCGAAAGTGCGTTGTTTCGCGTATATATGAGGTAAAGGGTTAAGTAATATTGAGTTTTATTTACTTAAGTGTCATACATAAATCAATAAATATATTTTGGTACATTATTTCCTGGAGTTTGCTTCTGATTTTGAGATAATTTGCATATATTGCTGAGCTGTATTATGAACTGGTTAAGACAAACATACATGATCTTAATCTATAACTTTCAACAAGATAAAAAGAACACTCATCAATCACTTAAGCACTGATTAAGAATGTTTAAAACGTAGAGAAACAACTAGAGCAACTTTAGCCTAATTTGTAGTAAACTAATGTCAATTTTAATATGTTGAGTATTTGCATTTTCTCAGAATGAATATTTAAATTACTATATGTAACAAAATAACTTGATGTTCAAAAAAAAAGACAGAACTCAAACCCAGTAGATATCAAATTCAATGTTGATTTAGATTTTAATAAACTGGGCTGCTATCATTATTTTAGACATGATACTATTGTTTTATTTTTATACATATAGCTACTGTTATCCAGACTTCATTTACACAACGTTATGTCAGGTAAAACTGCTGAAACTAATCTTGATGAAGGTGTATTAAACAATGATGAATGGAAAAATCGTTGGGTTGTGAGGAATATTGGATTTCATCAAAGTCAGCATGATGGGTAACTTGCATTTAAATCTTTAACCTGCTGTATTTCTTATATGGACTTGACCAGGTACCCTTTATCAGTTTTGGGGATATCAATATGAAAATTTCAAGTTTGTCAGCCTTATATAGGGTCTGCCAAGACTGCAGGGACATGCCCTGTCTCCATTCTAATTTATCATTTACCATTTTCAGTTCACAGAAAATTAGATTTTTTCATTGACATCATTAGTCCTTTATGTTTAATGTAATTGAAATTATTAATAGTGACATAGGTACTTAATCTTAGATGTTGATTTGGACCTTATTACTTTGTTGTTCACATTGTATTGTTATGGTTGTGTGAACACCATAAGCACAACCTTTATTAAATGCTTCAGATAGTCAAGTTTTTAGCTCATTGGTCTCACTAAAGCTTATAGCAGGAGGTCGTGAGGTTTAATCCCAACCTGTGACAGCGGCATCTTTTCGGATGCATTTAAATCTTTCTATTGCATATAAAAAAAAATTATTTCTGGTTGCCCTGTCATTTTCAAATGTCTTTTTGATTTGTTTTCATGTTTAAAATATATTAGGATGAAAAAGATTGTGCTACTAAACTTTATGTGATGTTATTTTGCAGACTTCTTGATGCCAAAGAAGATGAAATGTTCGGTGGTAAAACTAAGTCAATATTCATGCCTTTATGTGGCAAGACCTTTGATATTGTATGGTGAGTTACTATAACATCAAACCAGTATATAAATTCATTTTCTATTTTCCCTTAAGGTGTAATAAGGTGTAAGATTATAGTTTTTCAACTAATTTTTCTTTTTACTAGAGGTTAATGAAATTTAGCTGATGTTATTGGTAAAAGTTATTTAGTTGTTAAAGTTGTGAAGTTTTGATTCTCAATATACATGTAAATGTTATTGCCCATATTTCCTGAGTTTTATTTTGTACTTATATTTGCAAACTACAGCAAGAATTTCATTAATATTTGCAGTAATAAATTTTAATCACTGGTTGTTGATTAGTATCAAATTTAATTGTGCTTATTTTACCGGATGATTCCATTATTCCCTTGTGTAGAATTTTCTTATCCCTTTTTCTTCCTGTTCCTACCAAGGACGATTGGTTTTCTTTGTGCAAGAAATATATTTGAAACCGAATAAAAGGTTGGTACCAAACATACTCATTTACCATCTTGTATTGCACACAACATGTAGTCTGCAGATTCCATTTATGTTACATGTACATGGCAGAGTTGTTGCCCTTTTGTATCTGTCATAAATTAATGTATAATACAAAACTTTTTTGGGACATTTATAAACTGTTTGTTTCAGGATGTATAAAAAAGGACATACTGTGTGTGGAGTAGAAATAGCTGAGCAAGCAATTAAGGAATTCTTTGATGAAAATGAAATTGATTTTGACGTTGAAACAGTTGAAAATATTGGTAAACTTTACAAGGTAAATTATACTAATCTTTTTTTCTTGTTGCTTTTTGATCTTACGTAGGTCTTATCATAATTAGAATACACAGAATTTATTATAGTTATTATTATCATTTTATCTGGTAATTTGTATGGTTCTGACAAGTGGGATTAATGTTCATCAGTTACTCACCTTTATGGTTTTAAACTGTGTCCACCATTTTTCTGGAGTAATCT
Organism: Ruditapes philippinarum; assembly: GCF_026571515.1. NCBI lineage: Eukaryota > Metazoa > Mollusca > Bivalvia > Venerida > Veneridae > Ruditapes > Ruditapes philippinarum. Next base: position 45,963 of record NW_026861014.1, read on the forward strand.
CCTCTTTGTGAATATGTAAACCTTTTTTGTGAAGTAAGTTAATATCTTTTGTTCACCTTCTAGAAATAGCAAACAATTATCAGATTTATTGACCAGAATAAATAATAAATACAATTGCTTAGTTATAAAGAAATAAAATGTGTCAAGCATATTAACAGAGTGTTAATTACATCTTTTCTAAATTAAGATGATAGTTTCTTCTTTTTGTGCAAGCCATTTTTCTTGAACTTTCTACAAATAGCTCTGACATTTCTTAATAATTGAAGAAAATAATAAATTGGATAAAAAATAAAAAAATAGTTCATGTTCATGTCAATTGGATGTGTTGCTGTTCTTTAGATTAAATTGTTTTGCTGGTACCCATGTTGTTCTTTCTGTTATGGTTATGGTGACCAAAGCTTTACAAACTACTAATGCACTGTTTAATTGAGAAATATTAAAGTATTTAAGCTATTGACAGTTTATGATATAGTTTATTTTATTAAATCTCTGGCATTTCGCCATATATATAATGTGGACATTCTTATTTACAAGATAAAGTTAACTCAGATATTTGCTTTTTTACACACGAATATGTAAGAGAAAGAGCATCAAAACATGAGGCTATCTGATTTGTACGAGGGGGCATGTTCTTTCTCTTTTGTATCATAGTCAAACATAAACGCACATTCCCTGTTGTCACAATATGAACCCGGAAAAATTAAAAGTAACCAATAAAAGAGCATCTAAATATGATGTCTCTATTGCTTTCCCTTTCTCAGCCGTCACATTAAGTAAACCCCAGCAAAAATGAGCCAATCAATGGACATGCTCAAGAGTGCGGGTAACTAATACCCGCACTCCAGTTAATGCACTGTGCATGTATATGTATACGATTTAACTCTGACACATTTTCAACAGAAAGGTCCCCAAACTATGATACAAGTGCTGTTATATTGTTTTAACAAAGTAACAATATGACATTTGTTTTCCTAAACTGAAAATTTGTGTTAGCTGAAGTATTGTTGTTTCTTTCTTTTTTGTATCTTGGTAAATAGAATCTTTTTTTACTGTTATTGCATGATAAATTGCATTAACTGAAAGATTTATAGCTTGAGTTTAATTACAGAGTAAAGATGGACTTTTACGGCTCTATGTAGCAGATTTATTTGATATGTCAAGGTAAGTCAGCATCTTATATACAATAATTGTTCTATGTTTTATGTATGTCTGTTGTTTCTTTGAAAAAAAACTATACCACTGTCAGTTCAAAGTAGGTTTATTCTAACAAGTGATGGGAATAAAACGTTTACAAGACTTGAATGCTTTGTAGAGTAAAGGAAGAAAATTTATTTTATAAGGATCTAGTTATATCAGTGTTATTATATTTTATCTTATATGATTGTTGAGCAGTTTTTACATTTGTAGCAAAACAATGGTAAGATATTTGTCAGATTTGCAATATCATTTTTTGTTTACATAATTTATGTTATATTTTAGAGAACTTTGTGGACAATATGATCTTATATGGGACCGAAGGTCTTTGGTAGCAATCAATTTGATTGATCATGAAAAGTAAGATTCATTTTTAGCTCGACTATTCGATAAGAATAAGTAGAGCTATTGCAGTCACCCGAGCGTCGGCGTCGGCGTAACCACTTATGTTAAAGTTTTTGTAATAGTTCAAATATTTTCAAAGTCCATTGACATATGGCTTTGAAACTTTGCACACTTGTTCACCATCATGACCCCAACCTGTAGACAGGAGGAGGTAACTCTATTAAGCATTTTGACAGAATTATGCCCCTTTTTCGACTTAGAATTTTACGTTAAAGTTTTTTGTAATAGTTCAAATATTTTCTAAAGTCCATTGACATATGGCTTTTGAACTTTGCACACTTGTTCAACATCATAATGACCCCAACCTGTAAACAGAGAGGAGGTAACTCTATCAAGCATTTTTGACAGAATTATGCCCCTTTTCGACTTAGAATTTACGTTAAAAGTTTTTGTAATAGTTCAAAATATTTTCAAAGTCCATTGACATATGGCTTTGAAACTTTGCAACACTTGTTCACCATCATGACCCCAACCTGTAAACAGGAGGAGGTAACTGTATCAGGCATTTTTTTTACTATCAAGCACTAAGAATAGTCGAGCATGCTGTCCTACCGACAGCTCTTGTCAATATTAAACTTTATACTTCTGACTTTTGTAAATTTATACCAAGTTCTTTTTCTTGTAAATTCATATATAAGTCATATATAAATATGGCAAATTTTTCCATTATTCAAATAATAAAAAAATTATTATGTCAAATTTGTTTTTAAATTAGAGTGTCATGAAATATGAAAAACTGAAACTGAATGAATATGTTCTGCCAGTTTTCATTTCAAATTGAAGAGTATGGACAGACTTTTGAGAAGACTGACTCAGATGTCACATCTTTATTTTCTTATTTTATTAGACAATAAATGTATTTGTGTAATTTAAATTGAGACCATCCGTTAACAAAGACACCTCAGAAAAATCTTAATAAAAGCAAATTTTATTTATGCATTGCAGAAGTTTGCAGAATTTTGTAGAATTAACAATAACATAAATAAACCATTGTCATTAAATGTGCATTTTCAAAGTTATTGAATATGGGTATGTTTGTTAACAAAATGAAATAAATGTGTTATAGGTACAGGAATTTGGTGCTGTCGATGATGAAGGATGATGGTACATATTATCTGTCAACAGTAGAATATGATCCCGCTGTATGGCCAGGTACATCTATTTTAATGTGTGTGTGTGTGCGTGTGTGTGTGTGTGTGCTTGCGTGCACTTCTGCATGCATGATGGGATTTGAATTTGACTTTGTACACATGACCAACCTAAGAAATAGATATGTCTTATGCAAGACTAGGGGTCCCAGGCTCAAAGACCAAGGTCACAGGAAAAGATTTAACTTAATGTATGTCATACAGTATTCATTCATATGAACTTTTTTTGATGATCAAGTGAGAGATTTTCTTCAAAAAGAGGGAGATTTTAGAATTTGCATTAAACAAAGAAGGAAGTTCTGACAACAAAAAGGGAAATTTCTTTAATATGTGGAATTATCCCATATTTTAAGAAAAGTCTTTGAAAATTTGGCTGCAAAAAGTTGGAGAGTTCACATGTATGAGTATTATGAACAGCTGAAGTTTGTGTCTTGTCTTTGACTTCTACATACATGACATAAAAATAAATTGGTACATAAAACAGTCAGAAGCAAACAGTGTGTCTTGTGCAAGACCAAGGTCTCTAGCTCAAAGGTTATGGTCACAGCAAGGCATTTTGTCAGGGCCATTATTTCTGCATGCATGATGGAATTTTAAAATGATATGTAACACTTGGTAAGTAAAAGTAGGTGATGTATGTCATTATGTGATAGATTATCAAAATATTTTGGCATAATATGGCTTCACCACAGTCAGAAAATGTGAGGTGTTCAAGATCTATGATTGCACATTCAAGGTCAAGGCAGCATTGGAGGTCAAAGACTAAATCAAGTTTGTCCTCTTTTCATTTTGGATTCTAACTTTCTTATTCATTGATTAATTGTCAAAACCAAAATATTTTACAAATGATAACATCATTTGCTATCTCTTGTGTGTTGTTCTAATCCCTGCTGTAATGTGAGCGAGTTAAGTTTGTTAAGGGCTGTTATAACCTTGTGACCTTTTTCCTACAGTATGTTTGAGGGAACAAATGGTATCTTGTATTCTGTTAAAGTTAGGAGAGAAGCCATATTTCAATGTAACTAGAAGATTAACATCAATAGTTATCAATCTTAACAAATTTCCTGTTGGTCTTATGCGATTTGTTTTATGATGTTGGGTTAAAGAATTTATGTGAAGAAGTTTGTGGGAACACTTCAATGACGGCACAAAGCCTAAGGACATTTGATTTTAACTAATAAATTTTGAAAGATGATTTTAATAATAAATATAGGCATGATGTAATGGAGTATATGTTACTCTGTTTCTATTTTTCAGGTCCTCCTCATACAATCTCAGATAAAGTTGTCAAAGACATTTATGGTATGTTTTGTATGGCTGTATGTAGTTATAGTTGGTATCAAAATTACCAGTTTAATAACAATGTAAAAAATAAAGTAATATTTCAAGAGAACAAAGTGACATTTCTTTTGTTCTGTTATATATACAATACAGTGTAGGCTTACAGTAATAACATGGTAGGGTCTCGGCATGTAATTTAATTCCACGACTTATTTGTCTTCCCTGATTTTATATAGATCAGAACACTATTATTTATCGTTTCAGTTTTTAATAAAACTAATGTAAATTCTTCTTTAACAAAAAGAAATAATAAAGATTTGTAACTGTTTTTATCTGTAGATTAGTTAAGATTAAATGCGAGGAAACTACGTAGGTATTTATAATACTGCACATTTGTAACATATCATTTTTCAACTGTGATGTATACACAGCTGCTGCAAAATCTGTTTATCTATTTTCTATTTTAGTTAAAGTGTATAATAAAGCTATATATATGCTGTAGGTAGTGTACAAAATAATGATTTAAATTTTGTCTTCAAACAACTTGTCTGTTGATAATATCACTGTGGGTTCGGGAATCAAGCCGGAGACTTTGGATTAATTCATACCTGAGTTACAGAACATCAAGTGGTGCTATTCAGATGGGCATACATGCCTGAAATGAGGCATGGAGGGGCACCTTAGTTCTTTCTCCACCACTAAAAGTCACCATAGTTTAAATTTTGATAATACAGTACCTGTATAGAGGAAATATGTTAGTATTGCCTAAAGTGGGATTGGTGAATGCATGAATTCATTGTAAAACAGTAAAGACCTTACTTAAAATAGCAGCATAATATTTTGTTCCGGAACATTTTGTTATGTTTATGTGTAATGGTCGTTCAAGTATGCTAAATAACAGGGACATTCTGTGTTACAAAACTGTCTAGAATTGACCACAAGATGATGGAAATAACATAATATTACCATTATTCAATTTTATACAAATATTTCATAAGATATAGCTTTAAACCCTTTAAAGAAAAAATTGTGCAGGATTGAATTTATTATGAAAACATGATATCATTATGGCTGTATATAAATGGGTGCTTTATAACATGAACTGCTTTATTACTAACTAGAGATGAAAGTGCTTCGGAGTTGGGGCATAACTGGTGAAATCAATGATTTAAATAATACATATTACAATTTATAATTGTCACATTTTTAGGTAATTACTGCACAATAGAGCTGCTCGAAGAAAAAAAACGGGATCAACCAAAAGTGTCCGAGTCCCAAATGGAAGACGAAAATCCCCAACCGAAACCATCATCAGCTGGTGCTGCATTGAAAACATCAACTTATGTATATGATAGATGGTATAAAATGACAAAGAAATAAAATGATGGTGTAGTAAATATGTGATAAATATAACACTCAGAGTAGTAAGAATGATAGTTGTGTTCTACCATATGTGATTACCTTACATGGTTAATATAACTTTATATGTATTACACTAATTATGGTGGTAATGTTTCTATATGGAAATTTTGTTTTGTCATAAATATTCAGATATACAAATATAATTATAAACTTATCCAGGTTGTAACAGTTATTTGAATTAAGTTTGTCTGATTTAATTTTTTACAAGTGTTTGCTACTGTAAAACAGTGTGTTGCATACAAAAAATTGACTAGTCACACAGTGTTTAAGGTCAACCATAAGGATCAAAGGTTGAATTTTGTGCAATTTTGCTTGTCCTAGATATAATTTGTTTATGTAATCAGTAATTTTGTTATCACTTGGCGTTAGATAGTGTAAACCATTTATAGCTCAAAGGCTGATATTATTTTTAAGTGAGCACAAATAGTAAAATTCAACAAATTCCATAATTTTTTATACTCTTGTCATTTGACTCGGGGCTCTCAGCATGATGCTTTTGGCATCTAATTACATGTATCTCATTTCTTGTCAGTTTTAAGCAATAAATACATGTATGTAACGTTGTTTGAAGATGAATTTTTAATTTTTTTTGTACATCATAAATATATTATAATATGGAAGTAGATACTGGTTTTGATATATTTGTATTACTTCTCATTCGTATGGATTTATTCAGGGAATACATATAAATTAATCTAAATGATAATAACTAGTTAGGTAATTCACAGACTTTATGATAAATTATAGGATATTTGTTTGTTTTTTGTAAGATGAAATGTTTTTTCATTGAGTGAGCTACAAAAACAGTATTCTGATGAGTGGCATAGCCATGAGTAAGAATATTGTTTTTACAAATCACAAGATGAAATAAAATTACATATTACGCAAAAACCAAACAAATTTTCTTTTTATTTTATGCTTAGATATTAGCTTAAATCACATTTCTTCAATATTAACTTTAAATATTAAAATCTATTTCTCTTTATTGCACAATGCTTAAAACAAAAGTCATGAATGAGTGTTTGTTTATATATATATAATAATTCTAGAAAATGAAAAAGTGTCACCATGCCATTAAGCATAAACAGTTAGTCTTTATCCGTGAAACACAGCATACTAATTCATTTAAGCTGTCCAAAGTGTCAGAATGTCCACCGTATTTAAAGTTGGGTACTGATGTTGGGTTCATTACTAGTTTTAAAAAATAGTCTCTTCATTGAAAAATGTGAAATTATATATTGATAATTTCACTTTGATATTATTATTATAACTTTAATGGATTTATCAGTAATTACCCACTCAAAGGCATAAAATAAATGTTCATATCCACCAATGTTACTTGTTTTCATGTTTTTAACACATATATTCTCCATTCTACCACTGTTCATAGATTCAACTGAAAAAAATGCAGTCTTAATTAAGAAGATATATCTTAGATCTTCTTGCACTACAATAGTAATTTACCTGTTTATTATTGTATTATGCTTTATAACACTAAATTATCAAGTATTCATTTGAAACTAGATAAGTGTATGTGGGAATAACTTATTAAAAAAAAATTCATATTAAAAGATTAGTTTATTTATTTGTACCTTTTATTTATGATTCTTTTTGCCATATAGCAAAAAATTAGCATTCCTGGATTTTATAACATGAAAAAGATAGATTCTTCAAGTTACTGCAAATTGCCACATTAAATTGTGACTTAATTCAATATCATCTTTAAACAGGATAATAAAAGGAATATTCCTTAAAAAGGCTATGACCATAAAAGAATGTGGTTGGACAAAATGAGCGATAAAAACCTCACCTTGAGCATGTTACCAGGAATATCTGATAAACTTATTGCAGAACAGGTATTTTTACAAATCAAAATTATGTAAATAAAAGTGAGTCGTTTTGTGGAACTGTATCAAATTCACAATAGCAATTTTCAAACACATGACATAGGTACTAAGACTAACTCGGTTGTTTAGATGTTGTATAAAAAAAGGGAATAGATTGACAGAAACAAGTACCCTAAACAAACACTGTAATGTCTTCTGTAAAAAGACTTATTAATTGGGTCAAAATGATCTGTGCTTTGGATAAAGGCTCCACTATTAATTGTGAACAAATACTCCCAAGTGAGTATCTGTATTTTTGAAAATATACCGTAACAAAAGGTACAACACAATAGGTAAGGAAAATAAGTCAAACAAGAGGGCCATGTTTGCCCTTGAAACATTTAAGGGCCATGGCTTGATTAAAAAGGTCACTGGGTCAATTTCAAAGTCATCCAGTGTCAAACATGGACATACATTATTTTATGTGGCTTTAGCTTAAAAAGGGAGGGCCATGTTGCTCACCTGAACATAAAGGCTTTTAATGACAAGTAACAATTTATAATGTTAACAATGAATGAAAAGCAATCTTAATCTGATGTGACAAAGTTCATATCTGCATCTAAAACAGTGTGTATGTGTAAAAACTACTGGTTGCTATTGCTAAGGGAAATCAATTATTATGTTTTTCACAAGATTTTAAATATGTTTTCCTAAACAAGTCTTTATAAACTAAATGATACCCAGATTTAAATGTTATCCTCTCCTATCGCAAGGTGCATGATTTATATAACTTGTAATATAGAGGTTCAAAAGGCAATGCTACGCACCAAATATCTTGGCATGCAGTTTCTCACATTTTTCTATTTAAGTCTATATAAAAGTGCCCAACAGGGTAGGGACAGCTTTTAGCCTAGTGGCATGAATTATATAACTTTGTAAAGGAACACAAGGTAAAGCTTCAAGCCAAATACAGAAGCTCCTGGCATAGGATTTTCTGAGATTTTGTACTTGGCAACAGACAGGAAACATTGACATGACCTTTTGATCATTCCTGTGAAGTTTGGTCAAAATCCAACTAGTTAAGATGTTGTTTAAAAATAATGTCGTTCGGAAACATTGCTATCACAAATCCTGGCACCTCTGCGCATTTTGTGCATAATTTGGCAAACCTATGACATCATGTCCTTTTGCCTAGAAATGAGCTTTGTGATCATGTGAATCTATTTCAAAATTACAATCAAGACTTCAATAAGGGGTATAAAAAAGGTTAGGTGATACAATAGAACTTAACCAAGTGTGATGATGATGCCCAGGTGAGCTCTCCCTATTATATAAGGGACAAATGTTCTTAACCTGTTAATAAAGTTATGGTAAAAAAACAAAGGGCCATAATTAGGTAAAAAATTATCCAATTACAAAACCCTGACAATATGCACCAGGGCACTTGATGACAAAGCTTCTGTGAAAGTTTGGTCAAAATCCGTTGAGAAATGTAGGAGGAGTTGCTCACAGAAGAAATTGTTCACTATATATTCTATATAAGGAAAAAAACAAAGGGCCATAATTATGTCAAATATTATGCAATTAAAAAAAAAAACGACAATATGCACCAGGGCACTTGATGACAAAGCTTCTGTGAAAGTTTGGTCAAATCAGTTCAGAAATATATGACGAGTTGCGTACAGAAGAAATTGTTCACTATATATTCTATATAAGGAAAAAAAACAAAGGGCCATAATTAGGTCAAATATTATCCAATCACAAAACCCCGACAATATGCGCCAGGGCACTTGATGACAAAGCTTCTGTGAAAGTTTGGTCAAAATCCGTTGAGAAATGTAGGAGGAGTTGCGCACAGAAGAATTGTTACGCCCCCTCCCCCCCCCCCCGCCGACGTACCTCAATCTAATAACCAGTTTTTTCCTTCGGAAAACCTGGTTAAAAATGTGATTCTTATTCAAGGCTATTTTGTCATACTAAATTAAGCGGAAAATAAAGGTCTCATTCACATGTATCTTGTGAATGATTACAGCTAAAGTTGTCACATGATGATAAACAACAGGTTTCTAAACAGAGAATGCTGCACAAGTACATGCAGAATATAAGACCACAGCTTTAAAACCTGCAGTAATATAGGCCTTTGTCATTTTATAGCAAGAAACATAGATTTTTGCAAGTATTCTATATGTTGACTGGTTGCTAATCAGACTGCCCCATATACAAGCTATAAGCTAACACTAAGTCTTTTACGGACTGTCATTTTGCATAGCACATTCAATCTGCATACAGCAATCTATACAGTTGCTAACTCATCAATCCAGTGAAAGTCAACAAATCTTTGAAAGGAATTTCAAAGGCATGAAAACTTCAAATTTCTTCTTCAAAAGGTGGAGCTAAAAACCATCAACCAAATTTCACAAACTCAACAGTTGGAGGAATTTTAAATTGGAAAAAGTGAAAAAATGACGATAAGAAATTTGTATTTTATAAATTTATTGACACCATCTTAGATAGCTATGAGACAAAGTTTACAATGAAGTATTTACTACATGATAATGTGTATATGAAAGAGAAGGAAAGATTATGAAGAAAATATGACCATACTGTCAACCCTATTTGTAAATAAATCAAACAGGAGTTCTAGAACAGTGCACAATGCAATAATGGCACAATATTATTACAATATATATAAATTTAAATACAATTTCTATTCTCAAATACATGTACAGAACAGAGATCCTTCTATAAAATGATATGAAAAAAAAATGTATTTAATGATAATTGCTAAGGATATTATATCAACAAAATTGCCTGTGAAGTTTTCCTCAGCTAATTATTACCAGAATTTACATTTAATATAGAATTTTAATGATAATTTCTAAGATTATTATTTAACAAAACTGTCCTCCAACATCAGCTTATTATTATATAGAACTTACATTTAATATAGATATGTAACCAATGTGTTCTTACACAATTTTATTGTATGAAGACATTGTGCACTGTCATTTTAACCTATGATTACCCTTCCTCATCCTTGCTAAAAATTTCTCTTACATTTTTTTATTAAAATAATATATTATGGACAGAAAATCCTGAAGCCAAATTGTAAAAACATTATGAAATTTTAGCAAAATGATAAAATGAAATTGCAGAGTGTGCCCTTGTTTAATTTTGCCCGGTTGTAAATTGAAATTGGACTTAAATAGCAAATAAACCAATCTGATTTTACAGATTTTGTAAGAATATAATGAGAAAGAAGAATACCATATTATTATGAAGATGTAAATACCTTTACTAGTAAATGACCCTTATGTTTAAGTCAGAAATATATGAACAGTAAAACATAGTAACTACCTTTCTTTTAAAACATAATAATGGCAAATTAACAACAATAACATCCAATTTAGTTGTAAAATCAACAATGAAAGAAATGTTTACTTAAATTCTTACAATGTTTTAATTATATGTGATACATCTAATTTTATTATTTTATAATCAACTCAATGCATATTTTCTATTTAAAACATATAATTCCACTGTTGTAAATGAAAAAGCATAACAGAACCTGAAATAAAATGTTAATGGTTGATCCTATATATACATAACTGGAAATACTTCATTTAAAACTTACAATATTTTTTCTTAAACCATCATATTTCTTCTTACATATTCAACAGTTATCAAAATTTATCTGTTTAACATAAAGCGAATGAATGCCTGATGTTGATGTATAGTTTAAGCAACAATCTATTTACAAATGTTAAAGCGAAATATTTCTGATTAAAACACCGAAGAACTTTCTATTAAACAATTAAATGAATCTTATATATATATTTATTTCAAAACAAGGTGTCCAAGAGGTAGTCTGTGTGGAAATTACCACACACTGTCTTTAAATAAGATCCATGCTGAGTGTAAGGCTTGATTTTCTTAAGCTCAAAGATGGAAATGACCCAATATAATTCCATGTTGAATGGTGTTGCTTAGCTAAGCACAACTCCCAATCTCCTTAAATAGTTATTTGAATATGATCATCTAAATAAATGGTGTGTACAAGTTCTTATGATACTAAATAAGTAAAAACAACCATAAAACATACAAATGAAGCATCATATGGACAGTAAGTGGCTTATTAAGTTGCCTCCTAATCAATCATTGTCAAAAAGTATGTATATGTACTAATGTTGAAAAAAAAATATATTTGAAAATTAAGTTATTCAAATTCTTCTTTGATTAAAGACACAAGATAACCTTTAGAAGGTTACATGATATAATTAGGTTTGAAATGTCGTTATAGTGTCAATCACTTAATAGGGAAATATTGAGCAGATTGATATAAATTAATAACTTCATGATTGGAACACTAAAATTGCACTATTCAAATAGTTCACTTTATAATAAGACTCATGAACACATATATAATGATAAGATATAATAATGATAAAACTATTTACAACCAATAAAAAGATAGGTTTATTTAAACACATTGATGCATTAAAACTGATTTTCTTGAAATTAAAAACATAAAAACCCTTGTTTTCATACCCGGACATATACAGTCAAATATCTCCTGACAATCAATTTCCAATTTAAATTCATACTATTTGAAACTACGACTTCTACTATATATTCTAGAATTACTTGATTTGAAATGATAAAAGTCCATCGTATTTCAAACAGTAGAGTTTTAACTTTGTTGTACAATAAAATTAAAATCAAACTTTTTTAGTACTACTTAATAGCATGCATACCATAATGTAAAACAAAAATGTTAAATTCAAAGTTTAATAAACAAACAGACCCTTATTAAAGTAGTTTGCTTTTCTACAATATATATATTTTTCATTATTTCAAAATCACTGAGTTTTAAATGTTTTATTTCACTGGTGTATAACTGTTGTTGTATGCCATATGGAGATGTGTACATGTCAGAAATAGCAATCCTCCAAACTGTTCATGCAATATGCAGCTGCCTTCAAGCATGTCATTCAATGACCTGTAATTTATGTCCAATATAGAAATCCTGTTCTAGTTTTCATGAAATTATCTGAAGAAAAAAAATAATAGAAAATTAATGAATACAAAGGATTTTTTTTACAAAAAAAAGCTACATACTTACATGTTAACAGGGAAATGTGTAATCAGAGATTTCACTCATTTTAATGAACAAGGCAATACATTAACTCAGATATCATATTTTTGTTAATAGATTTCCTATATGAGAGAAAATTTAAGAGTAAATGAAAGATCATTTTAAATCTAAATGGGTGTAACTAAATTTCATCGACTCTTGAAACATTTCACATGAATATTTCGGATCCTTACCTGTTTCACTGTATTTTTAATGAAATCTTTTCTGTCCAACAAATCATAATCAGGATACTTAGCAAATACCTGAAAAGAAACAAATATCTTTTTGTTGTTTCATATCTATAAAACAAAAATAGTTGAAGAGATCTTACAATGATAAAGAGTATTGCAAAGATGAATTTTACATGTAACAGTAAGATACATGAGGTATATGAGGAGTTCTTGAGGAGTTATTGTACTATATGATGAAATCTGTAACATATTAGTGCTTGAACTAAGTGAGGATTGAGGAGTTCATGTACTATATGAGGAGTTCATGTACTATATGAGGAGTTCATGTACTATATGAGGAGTTATTGTAATATATGAGGAGTTCATGTACTATATGAGGAGTTCATGTACTATATGAGGAGTTATTGTACTATATGAGGAGTTCATGTACTATATGAGGAGTTAATGTACTATATGAGGAGTTCATGTACTATATGAGGAGTTCATGTAATATATGAGGAGGTATTGTACTATATGAGGAGTTCATGTACTATATGAGGAGATATTGTACTATATGAGGAACTTTTATAATACACATGGAGTCCTTGTACTATTTGATCATGAGGAGTTCTTCTACTATATAAGGAGCCTTGTATTATATGAAGAGCTCCTGTACAATATAACACTTACATTTTTTAAAACTGTCTTCATTGTAACCTGTTCAAGGTTGGCATTGTCTAACATTTTCTTTATAACATCTTTCAATTCATCATTCTGTAAAAAATAAATTTACAAATCATATTTTTGTGCATTTATGACCAGTATACTATAAATTTAATTTAAAATTAGTTGTCAATCTGAAAAATTAACAATCTGTTGTTTTTTTTGTTTTGTTTTTTTAGTAAGAAAGTAATAATATTACAAATGAAAATGTGTTTGCAGGATATTTATCATCCCATCACCCTGAAATCATTTCTGTATAGTCTTGGTAACATACAAGGAAAAATTATTTAAAAGAAGTTTCTGGTTAAAAAGTGTATAAACACGTCTAGTGGTTGGGTATTAACAAATACAGAAAGTTTAAAACATAGTACAGATATTAGGACATGAATCACAAGGTCATACTGTGTATGTCATCTATGTACCAATGAAATAACTTAAATCACTGTTTAACTATGTAGTTGTAGAAATAAAATCCACACATTCAGGATATATGTTGACTGTATGATACTCCTAGAATACAGTATTAGTTTTAAGTCAACTTGGTATTTACAAAAACTTACTGTTGGAGGTCCTTTAGATTTCTTTTTTGCAACCAATGGTTCATCATCAGAGCTTGAACTGACATCTTCATCCTCACTAACCTCTGTAATATATAAACAAACTTTCACGTGTATATTTAACATATTTGAGCCGGGTCATGACAAAACCAACATAATGGGTTTGCGACCAGCATGGATCCAGACCAGACTGCGTATCTGCGCAGTCTGATCAGGATCCATGCTGTTCGGTTACCAACTCTATTACAAGTAGAGAAACTAATAGCGAAGAACATGGACCCTGATCAGACTGTGCGGATGCGCAGACTGGTCTGGATCCATGCTGGTCGCAAACGCATCACGTTGGTTTTATCGTGACGCGGCTCATTTGATTAATGCTGTTGTGCTTAAAGTTACTTGATACTATCAAAATATTTTCTTGACACTTAAGCATAGGAGGGTAAGCTATCTAAAAAGCTCAGATGTTTTTCCCTGTTCTCATGAAATAAGATTTTTTTTATTAAGACTTGGAAAGCGCATCTTTCAACAATAATTTATTGTTCTTATTAATCTAATACACAGGCGCTAGTCTGATAATCAAATATTTTACATAATCGGCCTATATATGTTTATTAAGATATCTTATTATAATATATAGCCCATATAAAACTAAAAAATGTTTGTTTCAAGCACCTGTGATCTAATATGAGCTTTCAGTCAGACAGCACATTTACCTATTTTAGTTTTATCAGTGCATAAAAGTAAATCAAGAGCAAAAGTTCAAAATGTCAACAATTTAGTGAACATTCAAGGTAGAGTAATATCTGGTCAGACACATTCAATAATCACCATGAAACCCAATTTTCAAATGAAAACTTGTGCAAAAACTTTAACAAAGATGTTTCTATGTTTCTTTTATTACAGGATTCATAAAGTCTTATAAATATCAATTTACAAGCATAACAGAAATTCAAACCTTTCTTCTTTTTAGGTGTTAGTTTCTTTTTATTTGTAGCCTTTGGAGTTCTGGGCTTTTTCTCCTTTGTAGGTTTAGGAAGTGACTTCTTCGCCTTCTTCTTAGGAGGAGTCTGTGACAACAGAATACAACACATTATCAAATCACCACCCTAATTATTTGTATATGAACTTATATATAATATAATTCAAAGTCTAATCAAGAATACTTACAATGCATTTACAATACAACCAGTGTCAGTATAATGTTTAAAGGATAGTGGGATGGGATAGATAGATGGATACTTATATCAATAATCAAAATGGACCCAAAAATTGCTAGTCTTTCTTTGCATACCAAAAACTATGTAACAGTAAATTAACATACAAAAAACACAAAGGGGTTTATTTTCATTGTTACAATCAAGAATAAAGTTGTCCTCAGACAGAAGGATCAAATACAGATAATAAAACAAGTTAAAGCTGTCATCACCTTTACCTCCTCCTCTTCTTCTTCATCACTGCTATCTGCCTTCTTATCATCATCATCACCATCATCATCTTTGTTGTCATCACTTTCATCAGCTGCCTCTTCACTTTCATTATCGCTGTCAGCTACATCATTTCCGGCCTTTTTTTTAGTTTTCCTTACCCTTTTTTTCTTGTCACCACCTGCTGATCCTGTAAATAATTTTTAAGTTCTGTTCTTGCAAATTTATTCTTTTTTAATATAACAGTGCAGTTGAATATTAAATTTCATTTAAACATAATTTTAACAAAATAATATGACCTCTCAAGTTCTTTACATCCAAACCTTAAACAATTGCATAATCACTTCTCAGCCACTTCACACAAAGTTAAAAGTTTATTGCCTATAATAGTATGAAAGATTTTAAAATATTTTCACCATAAAACTACAATATGTCATAACAAATATTTAAAAATATCCAATCTTTTCAAATGTTTAATACAACTTACTTTTACGTTTTGGTGCTGGAACTTTCCTACCAGAATCTGTTGGTTTTTCTAGCCATTCCATGAGTCTTGTAATTAATTCATTTTTAGTACCTGTTCTAGGTATGTCTAAGATCTCCATCATTTTCTTCACAATAGTTAAACTGAATTTCCTACAATACATGAAGATAATACAGAACAGCTTTAGAGAATTCAGGTAATTTTCCAGCTATTTCTGGATAAGGCCCCTGGCCAAATTATACTGCATTTTGGGAAATTTAAATTTTTTTATCAAAATTTTGATACATGACCTTGAAGTTTTATTTCCTAACATGCATGATCATCTAGTCTATTTCTTTCATGAAACTGGTCTTAACAATTAAATTTTGCTCAGTATTCAAGAAATTTGATATTTTTTGGGAGCAGTTGGGATTTTCTCTTCTTTTTTTAATTGGGGGAAAAAGAGGTTATTTTGGATTGGGCTCTTGTATCAGCACCAGGCCCAGTGTTCACAAAGATTTAAGAATCAGGATCAAGATCAGGATCAAATTTAAAAACTCAAATATTCTCCATTATTTATCCTCATGGATTAAAATCTGGTATTAACTTTATTAAACTTTATTTTTACAAGATATGGGCATTAAATACAGTTGATCAAAATTTTGATCTTGATCATAAAGTTGATCCTCATTTTGATCCGATTATTTTTGTATTTGTTTTGTTATTTGTTGATTTTATCCCAAAATAGGTTAGTCTCTTTGTAAATAAGCAACCATTTTCTATATCGAATATGTACAATTTAATTCTAGCATAATTCGATCAGTTTTATTTTTTATAAATCAACTGATCCTGATCTTTTCTTTGTGAACACAGATAAGATGAAACTGCCTGCAGAATTTATTAAACATGCTTACACTTATACATAAAATTCAAGACTTCTAATAATGGGAATTGGTTATGTATTGCTCAAAAGAACAAATATCACATTTGTTCACCACATTAGATTGTTCAATGTTTTCATTTTATTTTTTCTTCATGCTTATGAAACACAGAAACAAAGTTTGGAAATGATATCAGGGATTTTTTTGGGCTTATTTTATTGCCTATATTGGGTCATATTCCCAATTGAAAATAGTATATTATTTTCCCAATCCACAGGAAAAAAATTCCCAATTTAAAGTTACAAAATAAAAATTTTGTATAAAAATTCTAAAATCTTTGCAAATAAGAGCTTCTTCACTGTAATAGTGCTTAAATGTTTGAAGATGCCATTATAGACAGTAATTCTTTGCATACATTTATTATAAATCACTGCAAAATTTCAGTCATGCATTTTCTCCCAATTTTTAACAAAACACAGCAGAAATTCCCAATTCCATTGGTATGGGTTATGTTCCCAAAATCCTGGAAAAAATCCCTGGATACATTAATCCGTTTATATGGCTTAAAAGGGCCAACAAAACTTATCTTAGTATAACTTGTTTAATTATAGAACTTTAAGATCCATACAATGAATAATGCAAAAAAGCCATGTAAAGGTATTTTAATTTCTAGCTCCAGTAAACCCCTAAATTTCTGTGATATAAGTCTAAACTTACGACCACTACAGTGTTATTAAAGATTGTCAATGTAAATAACCAACTGACTTCTTTTGTTTATTCTTAAAAATTTAACTTTGTACTTATCCTAAAAACTATTAATCAAAACCTTGTCACATCTGTTATATAATTACTTTAACAAAGAGAAACATTATACATTAACAGATTCATTACATGCCAGGGTTCATAACTATCATCATAGTAACCTGGATTATATGCTGCCATTTAATGTAAAAATAAATTCTACATTATGTAGAACTCAACAACACTGATACACAATCAGATACATACATGCATAAATTCAATCTTTTTGGAGTAATTTACCACTAATTTGTGGTAAAAGTACCTTTTTTGTAAAAAAATACTTACTTTGATTTCAACATCTCCATTCTTTTTTCATACTCTTTATCATCCTTTGAAAATGGAAACCCAGAGAACTGCCGAATATTCTTCTTGGTTTCAAGATTCTGTATAGTTATGAAAAAGAAACCATAAATACAATTCAACATATTCTTGGATATGCAACATCAATATTTAGTTATCAAGTAAATATTTGATACTAATCTTTATCATTGACCAAATCAAAATTATATTTAACCAAACTCTTAATCTTGAATGATTTGGTTTTCTGATATCTAATATGTATTAGACAATTATCAACAATAACAGACAAAAAAACTTCAAAAACCGACAATTATTATTTGATAAAACACATTAACAGATTCTTCTTTTTCAGTGCAATTTCTTTGGAAGCCAGCAGCAATACTTAAGTAACTTTTCTTTTAATATACATAGGGTTAACCCTCGTAATGTTTTCATCAAGAACTGCTCATGTTGAGCTATTAAACAGTATATTTTTAAAGTAATTAACATACAGTGCAAAGTCTGCGGTACAGTATACGGTGTAAAGGTTTACAGTCTTCTGACTTCATTCTGCCCAATTTGTGTTCAACTGAAAACAAAAATTAAAATTTATATTATTTACTTTTTTTTTACAGTAATATTGAATCATGATTCAGTCCCATTTTTGAACCTTTAATATTATTATCCAATAAAAAATGATGGGGAATATTGAAATGATTTACAGTTCATCCAGCCTTCTGTCTGTCTCTATTCACATCTTTAAATAGGGTTTGTCCAATTTTCCTGAATCTTGTATAAGTCTTACAAAACTGAACAAATCCACAAGAATAATTGTACACATGCTGACAAACATTCCTGTAAAGTTTAATGACTTCAGATCAAATTGTTTTTGGGCTATGCACTACACAATTTGAAAATAGCAAATTGATACTAAGTCAATGGCAATAACTCTGAATAAATCCACATGCAAAACCCCAGGTGCATAGCTTTACACGCTGATCAACATTCCTGTAAATTTTGTTGATTCTAGCTCAAGAACTTTCAGAGCTACATGTCACATTGTGACAAAACAAGTTACACGAGAACACACACACAGACAGACGGATGGACAAGAGCAAATATATATGTCTGGGGCATAAATATTCATCATTCCTGGTCTAATTTGGGCATACTTTCACTATACTTTAATATATATATGTAATATGTAATTGTCATAGTAAAATACTTGAATTAAATGACGAAATAACATTTCAGTCAATAATATTGTGATGTCAGTTAATCTCAAATGTATGTCCTGCCTTGTATGCCTTCTTCAAATTGTGAAGCGACATTTATAAGACCCCTGATCCAGAGCCGTAACATGATACTGCCGATTTTTCATGTTATTTTAATTTCCGAGGGTACTCTATATTTAAAAACATATTTTTCATTTATTTTAATCTTAACCATTTACTAAACAACAGTTAAAACATAAGAAATAAAATCATATTCATCAAAAAGTTATACTCACTGAAAGGTATATCCCCAAGACTCCTTCCCTTTCCTTCTTTAATTTCAACACTAGCACTTGCAGGCCTTGCTGACTCAAAGGTTATTCTTTCTACTTTTTTCCTTTCCCTTTTCTTCCCATCTTCTATGACAACAGGCTTTTCTAAAAGTCCAGCTAAAAGATGGAATATTTTCTTGTTAAACTAAACTTACAGATGTATGTTACATCAGTGTTTTTTCCCCTACTTTGGGAATGGTGCCGGTACAGGACAGATTGGGAAAAAAAAACATTGGTTTGACTTAAATTGGGAATTTTACATAGGATGCAAAATATTCTTTGGGAATTTTTTTAATCCAGGGAGACATGAAAATTATGCATAATATACACTTTAAAAACAAGTATTATTAACTTAAATGATTATTTTTGCTACTTGAGGTTGAAAAAAAAATTGATAATCATAACAATTGTACATAAATAATGTTAAGGTGTGAAATGCTAAAAGTAAGAAATTAACTGGGTACGAATATCACTCATGTGGTTACACTTGGTTTTTATCACACATCACTTATCAATGGCATTTCTGTTTTTGTTTACCTTTAAATTTGCCGATTTTTTTTTTATAAAAGGCACATTATCATCATTATATACCTCAGAAATGAATATATATGTGCAGCAAATATTGCCTGACATGAAAGTTCAGGCACTGATCCCTCAAAACTGAGAGAGAGAGCCCTGTTAACATATGTGATATTTTTCAACAATGTTTTATGAAGTGTTTTGAAATTGGGCTTGCATTTTAATTTGGGCTTATTTGTTGAAAACTATCAACTTTTTACCATGCACTCTGCATTTATTTTTCAAGCACATATCAGACATATTTAAGCACTTTTAAAGATTAACCAAAGTCATGGACTTAAAAACTTTTTTAATTTTGAGGCACTTTTTAAGAGCCAACTAGACTGTAGAAACTCTTGAAAATAAATAATTAATCATGTTGTCTAACACAACATTGTTTAAAACACTACATCTGGGATTTTCTTACATACCTATCAACAATTATTCATGTATTTTTCAAATCAAATATTGAAAATCATTCAAGTTTCGATTCAGTTTGGGAGCACAAAAATCAACAAAACATTACCTGGAAGTACTTCTTCATCATCACCCGATGAAACATTTTCATCATCATCATCATTTTCATCATCATCTTTTGTTGTTGTGTCCTTCTCCTTTTTATTGTCTGTCTTTTCAGTGTCTGAGTGCTCTGTGCCTTCTGATTGTTCTTCCATTTCTTTTTTACTTGTCTAAAAGTTAAATTTACACTGTCAGAGAAATCTCATGCTGTGGGAATTATTTAATTATCTTTAATATATCTAATAATAATATACAACTTATTTATAAGAAACCTATCAAAGTTTATTCATGCAAATTTCACAGGATCTTGTGACATGTATACATGTACTTTGGTTGTGTTTATTTCATAGCTTTTATTTTTGTTCTCTCCTCATTTAATAAAAACTTAGCAGCCTTGGTCTCTTCCTAGTTTTTTTGCTTGTTTGCTTTACGGCTCACCAACACAGTTTAGGTCAACAGCGCCAAAACAGGAAAGATGATTTTGGCTATCCTCAAGTGTTACAAACTTAAAGCAACACCAGGGTTAAAACCACCTCACCCGCTGGAGCTAACAGATGCAAAGTCTCCAGTTATTCCCATTAAGTTGCCTCATCCAGTAAAGGCAACCCCTTCGCCACAAGGGGCAGCACTCATCCTGGAGGATAACATCTATCTGGGACTGTCCTAGAAAAATTAGGTGACTGTTGTGCAGGCGCCCCTAGATTACTTATCCTTTTAATCTGAAATAATCTCTTCTGCAGCAATAACTCAGTGATTTTTTTTACAAACTCATCAGTGTGGGTCCTAGGACTCGCTGGGCTATAAATCTACGAGTCCCAAAATTTAGCCGACTTATCCAGGTTAAAAGGCTTAATATTGCTTTAGTGATATGAAAGGTATATTAACAATGGAATGTAGAAAAAATGAATTTGATTTCTACATTAACTACAATGCTTCTGATACTGAAATTATTCAAAACTGTCATAACAGTCAAATAAATTTAATAAGTTTATTTCCATTAATTTAGTTTGAGATTATTCCTTAATATTTTTATGCTTATCTATAGTATAGCACATTATTATTTCTTATCTGTAGAAGATTTGCAGACCTAGAATATGATTGACATAACTTGAACACAATTTGGTATTTATTACCAAATTCCTGTCAGACAAGACATCCTACTCAGAAAAAGTATGCATCCAAAAGATGCACATTATTTGAAACTTTCCATCCACAGCAAATTCAGTGAGTTCTGGACTCGGGATGCAGAGGTAAAAAAATCACTGATAACTATTCACATTTATATGCCATCTTATTGTCAAGTTTATAATAACTATTCAGGTGCATGATCTACTTTTATTTTAAACATGAATTAGCTGATTTAAAAGTTAAGACTTTCCGCAAAAAAATCATGCAGAAGGAAATTCTTGGTGTTTCAACAACAAAAAGTATCTTAAAGTTTTAGTTATAAATGTTTTATTATATCAGTAAAATAAATTAAATAAGTCATCTTTTCTGTGAATGATGTAAATTTTGTCTTCTTTTTGTGTTCATTTTTGTCATCACTTTAAGCTATTGTGTTGTATTGTGTTTGAAATGTCAGAGACTCAGACTTAATAACCAGGGCCTTTTCACTAGTTTTGGGGAAGGCGCCCTAGCCCTTTTTGTGGGGAAAAAATGCGTGATTTTCACACTTTTGGGGAAAATATCATATTTTCACACATTTCAGAGGAATATCATAATTTATTTGCATATCTTCCTCCAATCACATTTAAGGTTTACTATAGTACTAAGCTTTCTGTCCAACAGGAGTAAAAGACATTTTTTACAGATCAATTTATTGCCCCTTTATATTAACTCATATTTGCTATTTATAGTATTTTACATTGGTCATGTGAGGGTTCTTGGTTTGATTCAGAGGGTACATTATTATCAGTTTACACTGTATTGCGTTATTGAATTATTAGCTTTCATTGGACAAAACAATTATCTATTTTTAAACAAGGAAGTTTGTTTACAAGTTTTATTCTTCAGTTAAAGGGGAAATATTTGCCAGAAGGGGAATTTTAGACTGTTTTTTGGGGAAAAAAGGTAGTAATTTGGCTTGGCCTGATACAGGCTACAGCAAAGAAGGGTAAAAAGGCCCTGATAACAACCCTTTTCTGTATCGTATTGTAAAATAAAGTTTTATCCTCTTATTATTTAACACACTATGACATGTAATATCCCAATGATTGGTCAATTATCACATGTGTAATGTTCAACTCAATGCTGTTTTTAATAATTTCATTAAACAAATTTATTCTTAAATAATATATTGCATTAATATAATTATGTATGATATAAACTACAATTCTTAAATATATTTATTATCCTCGGGTGGCCATGATTTGTTACCCTAAGCATTTTACAGTGCTAGTTTGATACACTATATTTACTTATGATCCATATGTTTTATCATACATGCCATAACCTCCCGGATGTCCGGGAAAGTCCAATGATAAGGTTTCTGTCCTGGAGATGATTAATCTCCCAGTAAAAAAGAAAAAACTTAAATAATCTACTTTGTAGACAGAAATTTTACATTTTTATGTTTCAGCTAAACGACATGGCTAATTGTCCTTACTTAACATTATTAAGCTTTATATTAAATTCTATTCTGTGACTAATTTAATTTTACAATGCCTAAATACTTAAAAAAAGATAGAAAAACTGTTAATAATTATTGACATTTTGTCTTGCTTATGTTGTCAATAAATTTGCAAGTTGTTATAAATACCGGTAATATTGGTTGTATGCCCTAAGTAAATTAAAAAAGAAAGACAAAAATACGTTTGCTGATGAATGCCCCACCTCCAAATGAAGTGTCCCGGAAATGAGTCTAAAAATTATGGCATGTATGGTTTTATGATAAAGAAATTTTGAATTAATTTACCCCAAACCAATATTCTTTGTTTGTTTGAAGCTGTTGCATAATACATCAGTGTTTCTGCCAGCTCTGATTTTCTGAGGGTCTTTTATGACCCCCTGTATGATATTTTAGGGGTCATTTCAAATTCATTAGGGTCATGCAAATAAATTTAACAAAAATGTAAAAAACAGCAGGTAACACTTTATATGTTTTATTTTCTAAGGCACTTTACTTCTTGCAAGAGAACATTTATGTACCATCATGTAGTTCAACTATATGTGAATAAAAATATTGTTAACTTAAATACTTGTTTTTGTATTATATTTTTAAATAGTTATTTTTTTTTTGTCAATTTATTCACCTGTATATATCATCAACAAAATTACACCATTTATAATGGATTGTTTTTCTTTCGGGGAATTGGGGTCAATGTTAACATTTTTTTTATATGATACTTCTTTTTGGTCATGGACAACAATATTTTGTGTATTTTTCGTAAAGAAATTGGTCAATCTCCGCTATTTTGGAGCAGACGGCATTTTCCAGCAGACAGTTAATTCGTTCGCGGAATATGACAACAAAATAAATAATTTTGTCTGGGCGCTTTCAATATATGCAGTATCGTATAAATGCAAGCGTTTATTAACTAGTTGAAATTGGCTAAATGCCTGACCACGGACCCGTTTCATTTCTCATTAAAATTATAGTGGAGCCCACGGTAAACATTCCGTACATTTTTATACTGAATTGACGGTTTATAGTCTGTATATCTGACTCGTGTTGAAATCAGCGACGGTGAAATTCTTGCGTCACAAAATACGCACTAACTAAATTTCATTGCGTCATGGCCGAAAATAGTGCGCCAAAAACGCGCTCTGGCAGAAACACTGATACATTATCATACATAATTGTTATACATATTATACAGTACTGGACACGCGAAACCCGCACAATTCGCGTATTCGCGGCGAACTCTCATGCTTTATAACGCGAGCGAATTCGCGGCAACTTGAGACAATCGCCGCGAATTCAACTCGCGGCGATTTTGCCGTGAACATTTGCCGTGATTCGCGGAGAATAATACATGTTCATTTGTATAATAAATGTAGATCTATTTATAATTGTTCTCTGTGAACTTGAAACCAGATATACATGTACAAGTACGAAAATTAATTAGTAGATCTACATGAAGTTGTATCAAGAAAACATAAGACATAAATTCAAGCATGGTCAAATTACCGATCCTGCGTAAATATTCCCGGACATTTCGTTCTCTCGGGTGATCATTACTCAATTTATTACACGTCTGTAAAAAATATAAACACACGCAAGATTTGTCTCCTATAATTTCTGAATGGCGGATATTTGCACCCCTGTTTTAAAAATGTTAAAATATTTCATTGTTAGTTACCGAAAATTATCGCCGATTCTTGAAATTCCATAGCGCTAAAAGACACAAAACACTCGCGCAAAAAGACAAAAAGAAACATCCATAAATAAAAGGAATATAATGTTTCCATTGTTAAATAATAAATACAAAATTTACACACGAAATGACCTCTGACAAATGACTTGTCGGCTCTTCTGAAGAATCTGTGAATCTTTGATGTTTACACACCTGTAGTTGTTGCCGAATCATCAAAGAAATGCCGACACTCGATTGACCTCCACCTCTCTTTTATATATCAGAAAAAAACTGTCATTCCTTTTTGTCAAGGAATGATTACACATGTTTAATTATTGCTCAAGTAAAAAAAAATGTTGGATATTGATTGTGTCAATTATTGACATATTATTAATCGTAAGTGCATTTTGATTGTGATATTTTATTTACATTTTTATGATCTTGAAGATACTGTGCAATACTTGTGTCTGCTATCAAAACAAAAATGCATATGAATTCCAAAAATTTATTTTTTCGGTCAATTTTATGACAGAATCCCCGCTGCTACCAGAAATGTTTTATTGCATGGGCTTAGTATTTAATCTGTGTCGTCAGTCATAAACAAACGAACATGTACCCCAAAGCACATTAAAATTACCACATGGTAAACTAGTGATCATGCAGTACTGCGTGACGTAAGGAAAATATCCTTCCCTGGTTGGTCGCTATTTATGTAAATACTTTAAATAGTAACACCCTAATTTTATGCACAGAATGCCCTCATGAATGATCACTCGTTACTTTACATATTAAATGTGTGATTTAACTCCGATTTTATTTTTGTTTTCGAGGGAATTTTTTGGGTCGAATGCCCTGGCTGATTTGGCGGAAATAAAAAAAATCTGATTTGCATCTTGCTACTCATCACCTACTCATGCACCTGGCATTTTTTACTCGTGAAATCACGGATTTATATTACATATAAATCCGTGGTGAAATTGAAGGCAAAGAATGTCTCAATTTAAGTGATAAAACTTTTACAATTTTCAACAATCATAATTAGCGTATTAGACGTAATAATTAGTTACACCTGTGAATCGGTGCTAAATGTCGCTTTCAATTGTTCTAAAAATAGAATATGTGCGAAAGTAAACAATGGATTTTAATTACATTTGTATTATTATCAAAATAACAATTGGACAATTTGTTATCGTGCGTTCTTTGATGTAGTACCAATTACCTTTTGTAATTTCAATCTCGTTTTATTGTTAACTAATTTTCACCAGCACCTGATTGCTTTGTTTTAGTATACAAAATGTATACGCTGTACATGTTCAAATGCTAAATATTTATAAATATACATGACATTTACAAGATTTTTTTAAAGTTTTCAAAATTAAAGACCACGGGAATGACCAAGTAGTACTTTCTAATACAATTATTGCTGAAGATTCGCCGTAAATTACGGCGATACATCGCGGCGATTTTTCGTGAACCGCCATGAAATTCGGCGAACTTGCACGCGGCGATGTTTTACCGCGTATTGTCCCGTCGCGACATAGACTACACTCGCGGCATAACGCGACTTTTGCGGGTTTCGCGTGTCCAGTACTGTATGAAAATTGATTGAATGTTTGAATATAATGTATATTGTAATTATATAAAAAATATATAAAAAAAGAAATTTTGCAGATACATTAAATTTACTTTGATGTATAAAAATATACAACTGTTTTTTTTATTAACGGACATTTGTTGAGACTTTCTAACATGCACAATGAGGGTGTCTCTAGGACAGGGACGAATTAAAGGCACCGGACGATACATTAAATCACAGTCCGCCCTGTCCCAAAATGTGGTCCGCCCTGTCCGTAATTCAACAGTCAGATCTAGGGGAGACTTATGGCGAAAAACTAGAAACTTAAACAAGTTAAAAGTAAGGGTGGAAGTCTTGACTACCGCTACAAAATTATCTTTAAAAGGACATAACTGGTCATTTGTCCGGTGTCAGTACCGAAAGCAATACAGACTTTTGTGCTTTAAAAAATAAACTACT
>NW_026861015.1:0-5000 GCF_026571515.1 Ruditapes philippinarum
TTGAATACTGTTTTGCTAAACCCCAAAAATTTTTATGTATAGTACCCTTTTTTTAAAAGTCTTTTAAATTTTAAGTGGAAAATTGTTTTTTTTTTTATTCTTTTAAAAACCCTTTCGAAATTGACAACAGCCCGAAAAACAAAGACACAAAATTTTAAAAAAAAAAACCTTAGACAAAATAGGGACCCAAAAATTCAGGGAAAAAATACGACTTTTTTCAGTTTCCAAAACATTTGATATTTTAAAAATTTCGATTAAATTTAAACTTTTTATAACAAATACACAATTATTTTGAAAGGGGGGTTTTTTCTGGGAAATCATTTTTGATAAAGGATAAAAATTTTATAAATTTAAAGAGTCCAAATTCAAAATTTAAATTTTTAAAAAATAAAAAAAATATTTTCCTTGAGAAAGAAAAACTCGGGGTTATCAATCAAATCATATTGCTTTTCTTACCTTTTTTGTATATTTCATTTTCTTTAAACCTCACTGCTCTCGAAACATTTTAGGTTTCAAGTCGGACTATTTTCAAACTTCAAAACCCATTTTTGTTTAGCTTTCTTGAAAAATAGTTTAAACTCATCTGAACAATGTAAACCTTATGAATCAAGATATTTAAAACAAGTTTTGTTTTAGAAACGAAAATTCTTGAGATGCGTTTTCTTACAATATATATTTTTTGTAATTGAACTATAACCTTTTAAATGATATCACTTTTGGTGAAATAAGCATACATTTTACAAATTAACGAATAAAACATATGTTTGTTTAATAAATTGAAATTTAAAATTGCTAAAAGATAACTTTTTTTTTATTCATTAAACATGTAATAATAGTTTGATTTAAAAGATAAATATAAACCATCGCCAACCAACTATTTACAGCGTTAGACTTAAAACTATTTACTTTAATTTTTTTTATTGATACCTATTATTTGCATGAAAATAAATATAATATATTATTTGTATATTAACACAAAAAACTAAGCTAAATATGTGTTTATAAGTATGTGTAAATAGCATACTTACTGGATGTGTTCAAAATCCGTTGTTTTGTGGCAAAACTGAAAAAATGTAATTATCGAAATGTGGATACAGGTCCATTTGTAATAGATATTTTTAAAATTTAAAATGATAAGGTTTTTTGGTAAAAATAAGTATACATATTATTACCACAAACAATAGAAATATTTGTTTATTAATTTGAACTTTTATTGCTCTAATGACTATACTACTTTAATAGTTACATTATGATGGTTGAATATACATTTTGCTAAAAAGATAAATGAAATATTAACAATGCCGCCCCCAACTACAAATAGACGTTTCACTCAACTTACATAGTTATGTTTTTTTTAATATTAATATTTATTATTTATATGGGATAATAAATTTTATATTATTTGTATATTAACACCAAACTTAGCTTAAAACGTGTTATTAGTAAGCGTAAATTGTATAACTTACTGAATGTTCAACAATTCCTCTTTATGTGCATAACTAAAAAAAAGTTTACAAAATGCAATAATATTTTTTAATCAATTAAATAACCTTGAAAAATAATAAAGAACATTGCTTAAATTATAGAAGATGTGTTGTAAAACTCCTTGTCGGTAAAATTAGACAAAAGAATAGTTTTCTGCTTAAACAGCGATATCTTATAAAACAAAAAAGAATTACAAAGCGGTAAGTGCGTCTTTTGTTTTCTTTAGACATTTAATTTTCACTATATTGTTTAAAAGATATATTTGTAGATAAACTTGTCCCTTTAAATGTATTTTTTTACACATTATGAGCAGTTAATAAATCAAATTGTCTATTCAGGTGTCAAACGTGACTCCATTCTTTAAAAATAAAGTTTACAATATATATATCTTTATTTCCTCCAATACTGAAGAGTTACATGTTATAATGCAAATATGATTCTATATCTACAAAGTAAGAATATAATTTTTAACAAAACAGAAACACAGATACTAATACGATGACTAATAAAGCATTAGCCTCCTAAACAAATGGCATGATGATAGGTGTAACAAAACATTTTGATCGATATATGAAAGCTTACAATGGATGAGCAATGATAACATCAACATATATAAATTGTAACACTATGACTGTTAGTAAATCATTGGCATGGATAAAATAGAAACCAATCATTCTTAACGATTTTCTGATAGATTTCTTTGGCACCGTTGAAAATTAATTACAATATTTTAGGTTGAGAATTTGGCAACTGCGATAACAACATTGTGGTTATAACGTCATATTGTCAGTTAATATCAAAACTTGTTGAACCCACTTAACATCTCTATAAGTTGGTTTTCAATGCTCTCATACCGGGCTTCAACATGCCGGAAATAATTGTTGTCCTTATAGTACAAGATATGAAGTTTTGTACCACTAGACTATATTCTAATGTTATCATAATGTAAGCAATGAAACACTTTATGTAAACGCATCATTCGTATGTACAGGTCTTGGGCAATAGTCACACACAACTGGATATTTTTCTTTTCGAAAATATTTGCACATCAGTTTGAACAACGAAAAGATTGTGTTTTTTATAAACGGGAAATGTCTTTGAAAAATCCAATATAGAACTGAAGTCGTATGAGGAATGTGATATTTTAAAAATAGGTTGATATCGTCGTCGTGCTCTCTACTCTACGAGTTTTGCCAAGTACAAGTAAACATCACTTCGCTGCACCGCCTTTTAGGTTTATTTCCTTTTCCAAGCATATTTTAGGACGTGAAAGAAACCTGTTTCTGAATAAGTTCGTAGATATTGAACCATAATTTATATTATTCCAGAAGAACACTGATCACGTCGGAAATAAAGCCATTTGAAGATTTACGCAGGGTCGTGCATAATATGATGTTAAACAGATCTCAACAAAAAATTTGCTTAAACTTCATATTTGAAATCTGCATGGCAATTAGTTGGACAAAAAGATAAGTTTTCTTATATCAATAAGGTTAATATCCGGCATAAATCCCTTAAACAACTGAGAGGCAATGTCAGATAACAGACGTTCCGTACTGGAACGACCTTTGAATCCATTTGCACGGGCACATTGTCTATGTGCCACGTTATCCAAGGGAAGTAACTGTCGTGTCGCGTTGGACACCGCTCCATAATTCACTCCCGTAGAGCGCAGCTGGGAAGAACTTTAGTTTCGTAGATACGCCTTGAGGTGATAGGGTTTAGTCCATTTTTCCCTATTCACTGTTATTAAGCTATAAAGAATGTTTTCCTAAGTTTATGGCAGCTTTCGGTTATGTTTTTCGCGAAGGTTCAATGGTCATTTGCTGCAAGAATGCCTAGATGGGTATATGAGTTTTGTTTCACTTATATATTTTATTTCCCATTTTCCATTGTCTTTTTGTTGCTACACTTTATCATTGAAAACGAGAACTTTTGCATTTCGTTGACATTATAAAAGTAACGTTCCTTTTGGCATAATTGTAGCATATATCTAAAAGTTCATCGAGCCCTTTTTTTGACATTTTTTGAAATGATGACCATATCATCAGCTTGAGGTTGGACATGCACATACTATGTTGTGAATTTTATAGCTACTTTTACACATGTCCAATCCTGTTCAGTAGCTCATTTATAAAGAGGATGTAGAATTGAGGACTACAACATTGTCCTTGACGTGTACCTTGCAGCACGGGGAACCAGTCGGAGACAAATCCATTTTGATTTTACACAACTGTAACAGTTTTCGAAGAACGATTTAAATATTTGAAACAGAGATATATCAATACCACTTTGATACAGTTTTAGTAACAATGAAGAAATCCAAGTGTGATTTCAAATGCTTGTTTCGCATCTAAAAAACATGTATACATTGGAGAACTATTTTCTATAGAGTATGTGTACACATTCGCGAAGCATAAATGCTGTCATCAAACAGCTAACGTTTTTTTGAAAACCACCTTGTGATGGATTTAAATGAATGCCACCATCCATTTCTCTGCAATTTGTAGAACGACCTTTTTCAAAATAATTATTTTAACAAGGCGGAACAAAGGAGATAGCTCTGTAACTAGCTGGATTATTTCTCTTTTTGTTACCTCCCTTAAATAAAACTGTTATTATGCCTTTTTTCATATCTGTAGGTGTGTGTGAGAATTCAAACATATGATTGAAGAGTTTGGTGATACATTTTATCAATAAATCTCCGCCATAAATGAAATTCTCATAAAAGAGATTGTCTTGGCCACAGGCTTTCCTTTTCTTGCAAGAATTAAGCGCTATTTTTACCATATCGCTGGTGATAATGTATTTTGCATGTTGTTTGCTTCGATAGTTACTTTTTAATTGTTTCAATTTCACTTTCTACATATGATTTGTAATCAGAATCAAAATATTTCATCATTATTTATTGAGTTTAGTTGCGAGAAATAAGATTTCCAACCCTCGTTTACTTCCTGCGGATCTGATTAGAGTAATTCCATTGAAAGTCATTTCAAAACCGGGTGTATATTGGTTTTTGAATTATTTTTATTAACCAATCTCCAAAATTCATTGTTATCTAATTCCGATGCTTTGTCTAGCATACGTTCCTCTTTATCTAGGAAAGATAGAACGGATTGGCGATGTGTTTTCCGAAAGAGGGTCTTGGCTATTTTGAAACGTTTGTAACTTCCGGAAGTCGTGTCACGTGGCTTTTCCGTCGCTTATCCATTGTCCTCGCGCTTGTGTCATATTTTTCATGCGCAGTTTTTTAGACTGTCATTCCAGTAAGGTTTGATGTAAGGTTTTAAATTTTACCTTAGGTATGTATAAATCTGTTGCTAGATTAACAATTACAACTATTCCAGAGTAAAGTTCATCAATATCGGAAATTGAACGTATTGGCATCTTATTTGCTAAATGTAAAACATCACTATTTTCAAGGAAAGTCTTATAATCCTCGAGATTCTTTTTGATTTGACGTTGTGCAGTTAATGACGTCTTTTCGTTTCTCTAGGACGTGTGCACTCAATTCT